>NW_010105640.1:0-69757 GCF_000699245.1 Pterocles gutturalis | reverse complement strand
TACAGAGAAATATATCTTTATTTTTTATATTGCTGCATGGTGAATTTAGATTATATTATTGGACTGACCAATTAGAAAAGTTGTCCACCACTAAAATTATAATTTATATATCACTAAATAGAAAATAAATAAACAAGCATTGCTAGTCTTCACAGACTGTGATTGCTTAAGAACCAAATAATATTTTGTAAACAGATACAAACTCATATTTTTTAGACAGTTCAAATTCAAATATTGCAACTCAGACTGAGGTAACTGTCAAATAATGAGTTAATAAGTGACCTAGACCTTGCATCGATTCTCTGATCTCTACCAGTATAACTTTTAAAAAGTTAAGTCTGATTTCTAAGCAGAATCTGTAAGTACCATTCAAACGCTACAGATATATTCCCCTCATTTTGCAGTTTTGTGGGTTGATTTTTTCTTTTTCTTATAATTTCCTTACTTCAAATCTTAAACTTCTTGCTTTCCCAGCCTGGATTTCTTCTTTAGGCTTAGAAACAAAACAAAAGAATAAGAAAGAAAACAATTTTTATGCCAGACAACGGGTACAGCAAGACCACAAGAGCATCTGCTTTAAATAAGTGGCTTACGATTTTCCTAAAGGAATTAAAAAAAACTAAAGAAGATATTGGTATGAAGAACAAAGTAAGTAAAAGAGTAAGAAAAATGAGACAATCTGAAAATCAAACAAGTGGATAATAATAGAACCTAACTGTTCAGGCACCATTTAACTGTACCAACTCTCGTAACTGGTTGCCAAATACCATTCTTGACCACCTCTATCAGGCTAATGGAGCAATATATTTGTTACAGACCATCCCCTGAATTCTTATTCCTACTTTTGTTTCACACTGGGAGTAACACAGGTCACTGAACAGCACTCTGATTGGTGCTGAACAGACATACTAAGAACATGCTCCTTTTTTTGCTAAAGCACGTAGAAATACTGACTTAAATGCGTTACAGTCTTTAAAGGAGCACCAGACACTAGAGAAAAAATGTTTTTATAGAAAAGAAAGGGAAATAATGATGAAGTAATTTTAAAAATTGCTATTTACCTAAGATGATCTGAACACTTCACTGGAGATGAATGAAAAACATGAAAATATGAGAAGCTACTTACTCGTTGATGAATAACCAAGAGCTTAGAAATGTTTTCTGCCAGTCTTGTGAGTCTCTACTGAAGATATCAGAAGCCTGACAATTCAGCAGCTTTCACTGAAAAAGAAAAACAAGCTTTTGAATATGTACAGATAAAAATGTTTTTCTTTGCATAATACTTAAGTAAAAAGACAACAGCATAGGCATTGGACTGTCCCATGCAGCAGGATATGAAGACGTTAAGATGTTCATCCAGGCAAATCTATAAAGTCAGTACTACAGTAATGTATGATTTTTTATTTTTACACAGCTGTTCAAAACTGGAATTCTAACTGGAATTATTAAATGTACAGCAATCATATTTTGAATACTTGTAACAAGCTTGGGAGTAATTTGTGATTTCATATCCAGTGCTAAATTTAGGAAAATGCGATAATTTGAAAACAGTTTGATTTTAGAACAATGATGAATTACTGCCATGCAGAAATAAGGAAGAATTGATTCTGAAACAAACTGTTCAGAACACCTGAAAAATAATCAAACAACAAAAATAATCTAGTCCTGATCTTGCACAAATTTAGAACTAAATCTGTTTTAGATAATATTTCATTTAAATACATTAATTACTTACCAACCATTCCCAAATATGCAATATATTGACACAATCTCATGAAATGTTTTGACTTTTCATAGCTATCATCACCTAATTAATCTCGCAGTTAATGATCCTAATAAACATGAATAAGTCAACCAATAAAAAGATCAATAAAGACATATTAGAACACTAAGAAATATTTTTTTTGCATTATTCCTGCAAGCACCCTATCAGGAAATCCAATGACACATAAACAAAATTTAGGTATGCCATGTGAAGACTGCAAATAAATTTACATATTTGATATTTTTACTTCATCAGCTTTAGTGTCTATAGATCTATGACACTGGGAGAGTGTGTCATACAGGGAAGACTAATGACTTAAAAAAAAGCACGTAAGAAAGAGCATCATTCAATGTACTATAAATTCTATCAGTAAAATGTTGCTGTTTTTGAACTTCATTTACAGAGAAGCTTTTTTAGCTTTCTTAAACTCACTGTTGGCTTCAAACTGTTCATGAATCATTCAGGATAAGAAACATGAAAACCACAAGCAAATCTAGACGTCTGTTCCACACGCAGGTGTTATCATCTCCCAAGTCACAAAGCCTTCTTGCTTTTGACAGGAAAGTCCTCAAAAATATGCCCTTGAACAATTGTTTGGGTCAAGGTATTAGCAAGAGTTGCAGAAATGTCTCCACAATTATATAATTTTTACTGCTCCCCATTTGCCTCCTTGTAATATAATTGGTAAGTATCAGAGATTTCTAGTTACTCCAGAGGAACTACAAACAGTAACAGCTAGATTTTACTGAAAACAGTAACAAGAAAAACAACACTACAGATGTTGCACAGTCTGAGTCAATTACAGATAAAGCATCAACTGCCCTAGAACCAGGCTGATGATTCTTGGTTAGCATCGGGGATGTGTCATCAGTGACCTGACTTTTTGCACATAGGCCTGCAACACTCTTCCATACAACAGAAACAGTTTTGTTGAGTGTACCCTTTAAAAATATTATAAAGTTCAGGTCCTATCTGCTCTGTTCTGGTTTTGCATGATTCTTCAGAATCAGGAAATGTCTTAATTGCTAAATTCGCTGGTCTCACCTTCGCTAACCTTTTCTGGGTCACTTCCACTGATCTCACCCTGAACAGTTCTCCTGCAGTCACAGAGCAAGAGGATAACTTTGCTTTCAATATCCCACTGGGATAACAGGTCTCTGGCTAGTCTTAGAGAAACTGCCATTAATAACTTTATGAATTATACTTCCAGTAGGAATGACAGTAGTGTTGTTCTTTGTATGCACGATCCAGATGTGTTTCTTCCTAGTATGGAGGTTCTGGTTATACCCTGAGATATGTAGAAGTCATTATTATTATTATTACCACCATACTAATCCTCAATTGCTGTTGTCATTGTTGATTCATTCTGTCACCTTTTCTGCTTCTGTTTTCAAAGCTTGTGTTCTCTAAGCTACAGGATTCATATTCAGTGGAACAAGGAACAATAGATTAAGCCATTGTATTTTTTGTGACTTGTTTCTGTTGGTGTATTTTCTTAAGATCTCAAATTTTCCCAGGAGTTTTTCTTACTCCTGTACACTATTTCTTGGAAATCCTAGATCCAAGTTTTCTTCTCAATGTGATGTGTAATTAATTACCTGATATTAGACTGGTTGTGATCTGTAAGAGCCCAAATTTTCTGGGCTTTCAAGTGTTCAGCTCAATGGTATAAAACACAAGCCCAACATGGATAATAAATTCTGACAAGTATCATATCCATTCAACCATGCTGTGAAGTTTTCAGACTAGATTTGTGTACAGGCAGCTAAAACATGAAAAGTTTTAATTAGCATGCATCAGTTGAGATCAGTCCCAAGTATGCTAAGAATAATGAAATTAAATCACTAGAAGAGAATCTGTCCACTTCAGGAGATGGCTCTAGAAGGTGGAGTATCACCAGACTGTCTAGAGGGGATTCAAAAATGGCAGTGAAATGCTTGAACAGAAGAACTTCCTGAAAAAAAAACAAATTAATAAAAATAAAACCAAACAACTCAAGGGATATCAGCATTGCAAGCTTGTTTTCTCAGACTGATCTCCCTCGATCACTCAACTGAACAATATGCTCAGTCCTACAGACAGCTCTGCACTCTGCCTGTCCAACCTCCCACCCTGGTGAAAAGCAGAGATCTCCAACTTTAGGGTGAGCTGCACTTGTCATTTATGAAGTATGGCACACAATAAATTATCTTGGATATATCAGATTTCAATATACAAAATAACTGATGGTCTGAGAGGATATATGCAATCATAGACTTTGTAACTACTCCCTCTTCATTTGCTTTGAAGTAATACATATTGGAAGATATTTTTGCTCCTGGAGTTCTTAATCTTAAAGGGAGTACTTAACTCTGGAGAAGACAGCTTAATTACAGAGAACTCACATTCCAGGATTGTTTAACATTATTCATGAGGTAACTGAGATTAATAGTACAGGACACATAATAGATTTTTTTGTTCTGCAAAAAACCTACCAGACCTTCAAAGAAAAAATACTTCCAGTCTTACCTCTCACAACCAAAGCAACTGTTGTCATCTTGCAAACTTACTCATCAAGCTACACAACATGATGTATTCCAAAATTGCTACCAAGCAAAGGTCAGAAGCAAGTGACACTATTTGTGGTAGCAAATTCCAATTACACATTCTGTCTGTAAGCTTTATTTACATTTAGTGAGTTTCACCTCTAACCATGTGTCCCTGTAATGCAGTGCTCCCACTACTATTAACAGGCCATAACCTCTCCATGGAGGCTGTGAAGTCTCCAGCCCTAAAAGTTCTCAAGACCCAGGTCTTGAAAGACAAAGCCCTTGGCCATCTGCTGTCAACCAAGTGCTTTGAGAAACAGTTTGGAATACATGACCAACAAATTCCATTGGTATCAACACAAAGAAAGTGTATATATAGACCAGATCATGTATTCTCTTCTTTGTTGTTATTTCCTTATTAGGGATAATAATAAATATATATTCCTTTTTCCTCCGTTACGAAACAGGAATTTATAGCTGAATTCTTAACACCATGAAAGTGGATGGGAAAACTTCTAGTGACTCCCATGTTGAGAGTTTCTATCATGTATGTATTAGACAAAGTCTAGTGGTTACCAAGCACAGGTGGGAGTTAGTGTGCTGGTTTGGGCTGGGATAAAGTTGATTCTCTTCATAGTAGCTACCATGGGACTATGTTTTGGATTTGTGCTGAAAACAGCATTGATAACATAGGGATGTTTTCATTACTGCTGAGCAGTGCTTACACAGAGCCAAGGCCTTTTCTGCTTCTCACCCCACCCCACCAGCGAGTAGGCTGGGGGTGCACAAGAAGTTGGGAGGGGACACAACTGGGACAGCTGACCCCAACTGACCAAAAGGATATTCCACACCATATGATGTCATTCTCAGCATACAAAGCTGGGGGAAGAAGGAGCAAGGGGGAGACATTCGAAGTGATAGCATTTGTCCCCTCAAGTAACTGTTACACATGACGGATCCCTGCCTTCCTGGAGATGGCTGAATGCTGGCTTGCCGATGGGAAGTAGTGAATGAATTCCTTGTTTTCCTTTGTTTGCATGCACAGCATTTGCTTTACTTGTTAAACTGTCTTTATCTCAACCCACAAGTTTTCTCACTTATACCCTTCCGATTCACTCCCTCATCCCACCGGGGGTAGTGAGTGAGTGGCTGGTGGTGTTGACGCCAGCTGGAGTGAAACCATGACAGTCAGGACTCTAGATGTTTGTTCACCTGCATTCATGTGACTGCTGCTGGGATTTAGAGCAAATACTTCCGTATGGACTAAGGTGTGTAAGCACATGCCTACACTGAAGCATGTGGGTGCCTGCCATAGGAGGGACTGTTAACACGCTCAGCATTAGCTATGGAGTGAACTTAGTTTCAGCAGCAGATGATTCAGAAGCTTAGAGTTTAAAGACAGGTACATATTAGGGGATTTGACTGGAAAGCAGAGGAGTCACCTTTTGAGTAATATCACTGAATATTTCAAAGGCTTCTGATCTCAATTCTATATCAAATGTGAAACTATGAAGAAGTCAGCAAGGACAAAAAAAAGTTATTGACAGATACATCTATTAGTGTTCTACTAGGGTTTTTGTTTCTACCATCTCAAAAGTGAGTCATCTGTTAAATCAACATTAGAAATCAAATCTCATTTAGAGGTCTTTCTCATAGCTGAGAACTGAATAGGCCAGAATATAAGTTGCTCTATCTGTGGGGCCCATGAAGGAATTCTCAGTACCTTTTAGCATTAACACTTTGTGCAAAGGACCTGCTGCCATTTTTCAAACCTTTAGTGTCAAAGGTTTACTAAAGCAAACTCTCTGTAACAGATTTCTACATTCATTACCTTTCAACTCTTCTTCAAGATAATTCTTTTATGTGGACAATGCTGTCTGCTTGACATCTTAAATAGTCCAGAAATGGTGCAGTGGAGGATGTTAAACAGCTCAACTGTCAGAACAGGACAAAGCAGGAGTGCTCAGGAAGCTCGCTGGAATATTTGGATTAATTTTATTTTTTTTTTTTTAAGATTTACGGGAACAGAGAAAGGTTACTGAGGGAGAGAAAAGAGTGTCCCTAAAAATGGAGAAAATGGTGAAATTAGGAGCAGAAGCTGCCTACATCTCCAATATATACATTCTCCTTCAGTTGCTGAAATTTAAATTATTTAGAAATGGGATTGAACCTGATTGAGCCTACATACCAGACAGGATTAAATTAATTTTATAATGACAGTATGTCACATGGGGATCTGAGAACTGAGAGCAAATAATTGTCCCAAAATGGGGAAAAAAAATAATACAATGGAGGACAAGGATGATATCCAAGAAATAAAAGAACAGTCCATACGGTTGTTTAAACACACTCAGAAGGGAGATGTCCTCAGATTCACAGCAGCTCCAGAAAAAACAAGTGCTGTTTAAAAAGTGTCAATGGGGCAATCTACATAGTAAATCCAGAGAGCAGAAGAGCATGTGCTGTACTAGGAATGTGGAAAAATAATGTAAAAAAATAAAAATAGAGTCCTATATAAGTCTACCAAGAAGTGAAAAATTTATAAGGATACCTTAAACTGGAATATAAGCACAGTAAATTGTACAACCAACAACAGTACATTTATATTTTGTAACACTGTGATAGCATAACCACAAACTGTACAAGCATTTTGCATAAGTGTCTAATGTGACCAACAAAGGGAAATCAGAGATAAGCACATGAGCCAGCTAAGTGACAGAATTTGCAAGATAAAGAACTAAGAAACAGCTAAGAACAGGAGTGCAAATAGGCAAGACATACTGCCAAACACTTATGAGGAACTACTGGCAAAACCAAAAACAAGCTAAGCAGAACAAAGAGCAGTTGAAATCTCCTTTGGAGATGGGACATCACAAGTAGCATAAAAACATCGGGTGTAAAGAGGAAAGAAGAAATAGACAGATGAGAAGCTGTCTTGAGTTAAGACTTCTCAAAAACCCCTCAGACCTGCCCACCTTAACTAACACCAACAAGCCATTAGCTCTGTGCTAATCTATACACACAGTTGATTTATGTTATGACTTCTAAAGATTTTGTGCATGCAGTATTAACGATTAATAATGCATAAGAACTAACCATTGGCACAAAGTGTCATCACTGAATGAATTTGTTTTAAAAAATTTAAACTGTGTTTTAAACACTCTTAACACAGCAAACTCTGTTTACTGAAATTATATATATATATACACATACATATGTATGAATATTGAGTTAAAACAAATGATACAATCAGATCTGAGTCATAAGAAAAAAGATTCTTGAAAGAGCAGAGAAAATTCCCCCACTTTTCCTAGCAAAACACAGAAATCAAAGATCAGTATGCTTAGCTAAAGAAGCAGCCTAAATAAATAAAAGGTGAACTTTGGTGGAATTCTAGTACTTTCTAGAAATATGAGGCATAGAACAAATAAGTGAAATATCATTTAGGGAAGAATACCTAAAATTAGTCAATCAACAGAAAATCACCAAAAGAGGACTTTGCCAGACACAGATCCCACCAGAGACTGAGACAGGTATGAGCAGTAAGAACTTTAAATCAAACAATAACAGTAAAAATTTAGCCAGTGTCTGATATGATCTGAATATCTAGTTTTAATCACTAGAATCTGAAAGGCAGTTTAACAAGCTTAGTGGGAAAAGTAATGGATCTAGAATTGGATTAATTGCCATCACTAAGGAAGAAAGTACTAATACTGAAAGAAGGATTTAGGTCACTGATACACTTAATGAAAGTATTGAAGTGAATCTCTGCAAGAAAAAGATGTTGTAAGAGAGATAACTGAAGGGTTCTTTATACCAGCAGCTTATACAATATAATGTAGGGGCCTGAAATACTAGCGCAGGACACACAGAAGGGGAAAAAAAAAATAGAGAAAGAACAAAAAAAAAAGGCAAGAGCATCAATAAAAACCATGGTGAAATGGTAAAGTTACTACAGCATAGATATTGAACTTAAATACCTTAAGGAAAGGAAGAACAAAGGTAAATAATGATTATAAGAACAAGAACAGAACATATGGATATATGGATTATAAAAATGAGAACAGGTCTTATAGACAGAAGAGTACAAGTGACTCGAAATTTAGAGTCAAACAAACAAACAAAAAAAAAACCAAAAAAGGAACAAAAAAAAAAAGACATTTTACTGGCAGCTGAAAGGTTTAAACCCTCCCTGGCAAACTTTTGCATTGGATTAACGAGTGGTCTCCCCATGCCTTACTCTTGCACAGCATGGGAGGTAACTCAACTGCAACCACCTCTTCTGGAGGCTGAAACAGCTGCACGGTGTAAGCCTGCCAAAGCAAGCAGGGCCCAAGCACAGGACCCAGCACTAATTAGCTTACTAAGATAGCATTAGTCTCAACTGTAGATTTTCATGGTTACACTAAAAATCAACACATCTATTTGCAATGCTTCTAGTAAGTGAATATTAACCTTTCCCAGAAGGTGTTGTTTCCTGAAGTACATCACTGCACAAATGGTAAAAATTAAGAAAAAAACTCCTTCATTTCAAAAAACTTCAGCAAACATTTTATTTACCTGGAAGTCAGTAATAGGAAATTATTTCACAAATGGCTTTGATGAGGACACTAAAGAAGGCCTGATTATGGAAAATAATTCCATGGTTGTCTTGAGCGTTTGAGGGGCCTAACGTTGCCAGGGACGTAGACCAAATCTCTAGGTCAACCAAACATCTTTACATCTCAAGCAACAACTATGTACCTGTAGAGAAAGACACTAAATGAATTAAAGCTTAACTGCACGATTAATCTGAAAAAAACGCATTTCTGGCATCAGAAATCATAGGTCTAATGGAAGCATCGTTAGATAATGATACATTTTACAACTAAAATAAAAACAAATGTTCTTCATCCACAAAGAACCAAAGAAAAATTTGAGGCTTATCAATAATGAGAGCAGAGTAGAAATTAAAAGCCATCTATATATTCCCAAAAGTAGATTGCACTGTGTCTGTTGGAATGCAATTAATGAAACAGACAAAGGGGTAACATTAGTAGCACAAATTAGCAGGAACTACCATTTTCAGGATGAAAAGAATACTAAATTATCAAAGCTCTTTTATTTCCATTCCAGGACTCTGAAATAAATAGTACACTAATGCATAAAAAAAAAATCGTGTTATTTTATCCTGATAGCTTTCTTTGATAAGACAACTGATTTTTTAAGTAGAAAAAATACAGCTGGTCTCATCTATCTAGATTTTGACAATTTCTGTGATACAAGATGGCGTGAAGAATTGCTACTTAAATGGGAGAATATGTGAAGTAGTGCAAGAACTTTAAAATTAGTAAGGGACTGGTAAGAAAAGTGAATAATGAGTTAGTGGTGAAAACTGAAGTTAGATAAAAATTCCTACTAGAGCACCTCAAGGACTTCTATTGGGATTTGTGTTTTTCATTAACCTTGCAGGATTGTTTTAATGAAAAGCACAAATGACATATTTAGGAGTTACTGTCAGAAGGCTGGAATACCATATCTGGAGAACTACGCAACATTGAAAAAGATACTAGACTACTGTCTACTGCACATTTTATAGTTCCTTTCATTGTTTTATCTTCAGCTTGACATTCTTGCATGAGAACAAACAAACAAACAAAAAAATCAAACAACTGGCTTACAACTCCTCTACAAATACTATCTCCAGTTTTGCCATGTATCCCCAGGAGGTTACTCTCATTTCATAGAATCTATGTAACAAAACCCATGCTGTTCTTTGTCCAGCAATGAAAAGTCTCCAGAATTATGACACTTAATCCACAATGGTACACAGACTACACAGGTATCTAGACAGGTAATATGACAGGTATGTTTTCTTGGAGACATCTGCCAACAGCATTTTTCTCTTCATTTGGCATTTGCTTACAACACAAAATGAACCTGAAAAAATATTTCAAAAAGGATAGTATACAAGCATCACATCATTGTTTTATTAAATATCTTTTGTTGTTGCAGGATTGTCTTACTTGGGATAACCAAACATTTGGTCACTCTTAATGGTTTTACTTCAATATGGCAGTGAAATATTTCCGATAAAACTGCCAGTTATGAGTAACAGCAAAGCAAGCTCATGATTAATTTTCATTACCAGATTATTTAGCTGCATGCTGTAGAAAATTGTACTTAATTTTAGATCTAAAATCAATATTCATCTCAACTAGAAAAGAAGAGCAATAAACACCTGCAGCACTTGCTCGAGGACAAACGAGGTAAATGTTGAATGTGGTGAATATTTGCCTATCAAACTCATTTCTTCTAAAATGTTTCAGACCCAAACAGACAGAAAGCAGTATCAGTATATCTTACTAGTAAAGACATTCCTTGAACAAGTACAGAAGCGTCTTCTTAAAAATCTAACACCATTTGTGTTGTTTACAGTTCTTGGTTGTAGTCACTAAAACTGTAATGCAAAGACTTCCAGCAGCCAACAAATGTGCACGATCTAAGTTACAAAATACATTCTCTTTATATATGTTTCACATCACCTGAATTTACCTATTTTCACGTACACACAAAACTTTCAGTTTTTAGAAATTACCAAAAAAAACCACAACCCAAAACCACCAGAACAAAATTAACAACACCCCCCCACAGCCCACAGTTTCTGAACAATACAGTAATTTTATTTCTTTTGCCTTTTAATATGAAGCCTAGAAAATATTTTCACATGAAAAGCTCTTGATGGCAAAAGAAAAAAATCCTAGGAATCTGAGATTAAAAAGAGGCAGAGGAACAGCTGAAAAAGTCATGAGTGTTGATGTTATCCAAAACCAAAAGCAGTGTTCTCCAAGCATATTTTTCACTGAACAGCTAAATTCGTGTTTGATAGATTGGTTAAATAGTAACATATGGAACAGTAAGTGCTCCTCCTGCTCTTAGTTCATAGAGACAGAGCATTAATACCGATTCCTACATGTGATACCAACTTGTTACAGAAGAGAGCCAGGGGATTAGTTTTCTCTTTCTCCCTCTTTCTGTTTCTCCTTCTCTCTTGTTGTTTGCATATTTCTATGCAAAGAGAACAAAAATGAGATACCAGAAAATTGTGCTTTTTAGATGTACAATGTGGTTATGCCTGCACCAGTGAACTGAATAGGGCCAGTGCACAGGGCTGGGCAATGCTACAAAACTGCCTTTCTGGTTACCGGCACCTCTCTCAGCATATTTTTAATTCATGCCCAGTAGGTCCCTCCTTGACACTGACTGCGCACAGTTTGCACAAGTGCTGAGTAGCAGCTGTTTCCAATAGGCAGGTGGATAAACTGCCACCCTGTCCTCAGAGGGGTAAAATTATGTACAGACACAAGCTGTGCCATGCTGCTTGCCCAGAGAACGAAGAAGAAGAACCTTGATTTTTTCCACCACTAATAAAGCACCACCTTCTCAGGAAGCTCATGGCTGGATTTTGCCCTGCCCTGGCTTTAGGTGGCACAGCCTGGGGAGCTGATCAGAGAATCCAAATGGACCAGCAACCCCTGATGGACAAAACAGCCTTTTACAATCAACAAAATCCAGTTCAAACAGGTCTTTCCTAGTATGACTAAAAAGTAAACAAACAAGCCCCATAGTTTATTCCCATGCACCTGCAAGCTGTTTCATTCACAGCTGATGTAAGAATGATAGCAACACATTGTTATCAAAATACTGACATGGCTTTTAAGAGGCACTGAGGCTTTATCTTAATACACAAAATGGATGAAGGTCCATGAAACAACCTTGTTCATATGCTTAAAACTGAACTCTCCCTCTCTCCCACAAAGTTAGAGGTACCTTGTTCAGACCAGCAGCTGGGAGTGGTCTCTGTCTGTCTCCCATGTTAACCCTTGGCCATTCCCAGGCACTTTCTTGGCATGATAGTGTCAGAAATACGCTAATTATTAAAACACTATGAAAACCATATGTCGCTGATTAAGCCCAGTCCCTGTTTTGGTAAATGCCATAGACAAATTTATTCTGATGTATTAAAACAGATTGTTCTTGGGCAGTGCTTAGATTAACTTTCCAGTTTTGCTACCTGCCATCTTTGTCTTTCATTAAAAATCATTTCCAATATGACTGGAAGAGTGAAAAAAAGAGAGTCTCTATTATTTATAGTCTGTTTATTATTTGTGAAGATCATGGTAAACTTTCTTGTAGCATCCACAGACTGTTTTCTTCCATGAGAATATAATAATAAAAATAGAGTAACTCAGGCTGGAGGACACTTATGGTGGAATTTATTAAAAATAACACAACATTTCAGTTCACTGGAAACAAGCAAGTAACAGTCACTGAAACAGAGACCTGAAAAAAAACAGCAGCAATCACTTCATTGTGGTCAAAATACACAGGCACCTACAAAAAGTATTTACTCATTAATTCAAAGGATGTATTTTTTGGGGATGTCATAGCCCGGTAAGTTTCCATAAGTGCTTTCTGATGCAGAGAGACAACATGCTGCACTCATTTTGCAAGGAGGGAAGCTGAAGTGATGAGAGTCTAACTGAACATCCCTTACTCACATAATGCTCACATTAACGCTAATGTCAACAGGCCATAAGAAGTTAAATGATTAATCTGAGTAGGCAAGTAGTTTGAGTACTTCACGGATAAATTTCTTATGTAATACACCCACATAGGTTACAAACCAAAGTAACGTAAATTGCTAAAGACTGTTAAAGCTTATAGAGTTCTTCCTATCGGAAAAGGTATGATATTTTATTTCATTTATCATGCAGGGAAAATAGTTTTGTGCCTGTGTGTGAATTGAAAGAACAGCAACTGATTGCCCTCCACATTTTAACATACAGGATAGTGTTTGCTGACTGAGCAATTACCAATTGTTCAAAAATAATGACATTTTAAGTAAATTTACCAACATATATCTGTGTTCAGTGTTAAGAAAAACAGATATATTTTCAAGAAAATTTCAAGTTTTTTCTATGTCATAAAAAGACGGCTTCATTTTCAGTTCCCTACAATGTTAACTGCAACCATTTAATATCAAATTTATAGTTGCTTACAAGTTCTTTGTGGCACCAAAAAGAATTGTCATTATTTCATTAAAACATTAGAAAAAACAAGTCACTAGAATGGTATATGGAAAAGAAAAACAAACATGAAGAAGAGCTCATATAGTGTAATGGCTCAGCTGAAAAAATGGAAAAGCTTCACTTTGACAGTATGGTTTAAAAACTCTGTTCCTCAGTAAGGTCTGCTTTCTTTCAGTCCAATGAGATTCTTGACACTGATTTCAGTGCTATGATCATGCCAATACAGAATGCTGTAGCTTCAGGGATCACATTGTATCATACACCATATGGTTTTTTATATCAGAAAAAAAGTACTAAATACAAAAAACCCAATACTTTTCCACACTGCTACTATTACACTAATAAATACCTCTAATGAGAAAGTATATTAACCTTTTACTAGGGTTCCACAAAATATTAATAACAACAAAAAAAAGTCCTGTAGCCTTAGGTAACCTAGCCCTCTTCAGACAAAACTGTATTTGCAATACTATTTTTGGCAATGAGTGTAGCTGAAAGACTATAGTTCTGTTGTCTATACTATACACACATCCACAAGTGTAATCTTCAAAGAAGAAAATGAAGAAGTGTTCACTCTTTAAATGCCAATCCATATATTATTCAAGCTACAATATGTGAACCTGATTAGGTAAATTAAAAGCAGTATTGATTAGATGCCAAGACTCAGTAAACTAAAATGACATTTTAAATATTATTGATTAGCAACTCATAGTGCAGAAAGCAACGTGAGTGATCCTACACTGAAGTTGCATAAAATGTAAATAGAAGAAACCTCACTACTGTCTTCCAACTCACCTCCACCCTGCCATCCTGGAGAGGGATTTGGTTACCTTGTTTTTCACAAAATAGAGAGTAAGGAAAGTAGATCATGTCCAGAGTCCCTTTCTGCCTTTGAAGACTCAGATTTAAAAGGAAACAAAAGCAACTAGTTCTCTTTTTTTTTTTTTTTTTTTTTTTTTTTAGCCAGAGCTATCTTCATAAAAGTATATGATAAAACAGAGTATGCTTTCAAAAAAGAATCCCTTTAGGTAAAGTCACAAAAGTACAGCTAAATAAATTTTATCAAATTATCATTTAATAATACAGGATGTCATTTAACCTGCAGATATGGTAATGCCAGATCTTGCTTTTTCTCATCCTTACCATCCTGGCTATGACAATTATCTTCAGAAGTTTCATGTCAAGTGTATTTCTAACTGGATTTTTAAAGTTTTATATTAACCTGCAACTTCCCTTATAATTCTTTAATTTCTTTCTCTAGTTGGTAAGATTTCAATGACCACTCTTTGTCTTACTTTGCAAATGCAAAATTAATTGCTACATACATAGAAAACAGTAGACAAGCCCATCAGCATAGAAAGTATTATAAGCAAAAGAATTAAAAGAGTAAAATCTAGATAACAAAATTACTACCAAATGAGACCAAGAAGGTTCCCCCACAGTACTGATACTGTCCTAACGTCAGAAACTCAAGTTAACTTCATTGGGGACTGCTATCATTCAACTCCATTTAAAATCAGGCAAAATAAATTTTAATATTGTATCAATTTTAATACAATTTATGCTACAATATTTCAGAAAACATGTTACACCTTCTTCACAGAGAAAAATGCTAATGCATCTTCCTTAACAACTGAAGAGCCATCTAGAAGATCATACTTGCACAGTAAGTGTGCATATCTGCTGGCTGCTCTTTCCTTATATAGATCTACACCTGCATCACAACTGCCAAGGCAGCAGATTCATCAGCACACAGAAGGTCCCCAGAGGTCTTCACCTCGTCTAATCTTTGTGGCAGGTTTTAATTTATAGCCTAGGGAGAGTGCTGGCTGGTACCAAAGTCTATGTCACCACACGGTGTTTCTTTCAGACTGTCTTGGTTTCTGCTTTCCATTACGGCCCTCAAGATGGACAACCTTGTTGGTCTTTCTGGTACGAAGTCTGTTGATTGTTAGTGCTGTAAGCTGTTGGTCAACAAGGCTTGTGACCTACTGACAGTCCTTCTGAAATTGCATTGTTTCCTCTCTGCATCAGCATGAACTCTAAAATATGGGGTAACTTGAATGTCTGTGCCTTGGTAACAAGTTCATACAACATTATAAGCAGGCTTACAAAACAAAAAAGGAAAAATAAAGCAAAAGCAATTTATTTACCTATATACATATAGGGGTCAGGTTTTAATGTACATGCTGGCTTCATTTCCTACATATTATACCACAACAGGAAACACTTTTACGTCTTCAGTTTATTCCCTGCACAGTGTTGATTTACCTGAGCAAACCATCTTTCACATGTGGCACTCCCATGAACCACTGCTAGTGGAAGGTTCAGGCCTGAGACAGAAGGCCAAGTGAACTGAAGTCGCATCAGAAAACTTCGCTAATGCCAGGATGCTCACAGGTAGGCCATCATTCCCAGCATTAACAATTTCACTTTCACCATGTGTGGACACCTATAGTACATTTATTAGTTTTCTTTTCCATAAATGAAGATAAAATAAGACATTTACAAAATAATTCTTATTCTTTAATGAAGGAAATACTGCAACAGCTAAAATCCATGTTTCTATGATGACTGATTTCTTTCGAATATGTGAAGCTCTCATCCACCATTCAACAACCTTGTGACGTCTCTTCCTCCTCAAAACCACCTTTGTCATTCTTTCTTGCCTGGGATGCTTCATAGAGCTCAGCTGATAATACATACTGAGTTTGTATAAAACTGTGCTGAGAATAACCTCTGTATTTAGTGTCTGTGGTCTCCAGCTGTCATAATAATGTGATACCAAACAAAGTTTAAGTTTAGATGAAGTGCCTGTTTCTAAACTAGATACTAAAAGGTCTATGTTCAAACTGTGCAGTTTTCTATGTAGGGGCTCTAAAGGCACTGCTTACTCTAAACCTCTCTCAAGTAGCCATCATTTCACCTTACAGTAAGCTACTGAATACCAATATTAGTGTTTGAATTAAGATCTCTTTGGAACAAAGAGATTAAACTTTTAATTAGACATTAAAATTGTAATCAGGTCCTGAAGTATTATCTATGGCTATATATTACTAATTGGTTTAACAAATTACATCACTATATTTTCCTTCTGCTTTACTGAATCTTATTACAGAGAGCAGATAAAGTAACACCTTTATGTGACAGTTTTGGGATCTTTTGATATGAAAGTACTACTTAAAGATCTGTCATATCCTAAAATTAATTTATTGCAATATATTTTATCACAAGTATCTGATCAGTTAAACTGATGTTAACCAGCATAGCTGCCCTTCCTTCTGCTGTCTGTCTGAACTTTATAGTTCTCCCTCATTTAAAGTGATGTAAGTATGTCTGATACACATGATAAACCAGGCTGGGCAGGTTTTAAGCAAAAATTGGACTAAAATTAATATGGCAACCTGTAATCTCCCCATCAGCTGAGATGAAAAAATGTTATCTTAACTCCCATTAGTTAATCCCAATTAAGTTGACTGAGCAGTCATGTGAATGCAAAGATTGGCTCATGAGACAGAGAAAAAAGGAAGAAAACACTAGGAGATGTTAGAGGAGTGTCTCATGGGGTCATCACTGGATTAAAGGGAGAGTAGAATAATAATATCAGCATGGCACCTTAGTCTTCATATAAAATTGAAAATTTCAAAGATTCATTATGAGCAAGATTATCCTAATTTTTCCCTGTAAACAGAACGGAAGATGAATCGAATTGTCAGGTCAATTTATTGATTTAATACCATAAAATGTGACTTGATTGGTTCAAAAAAAAACAACTTTAAAACTTTTAAAGCTGAGGTGAAATTTTATTGAAGAAGGGAGAATAGTAAGCTGTGGTCACACATAAAAAGAGACAGTTAGTGGTCACAAAAACTAATTGTATATACAATTTTAGTTATAATTTGAACATGTATGGAGGAAACATAAAGAAAACTGCATTAAGTTAGTGCAATGAAACAAAAAAATCTAGAGTAAAAATAACTGTACATGTCTGTTAATTACATAATTTGAAGAGGACGATATCAGAGACTGCACTATATTGACATTAAATTATCACAAAAAAGTTTTAAAATCATAGAATCATTAAGGTTGAAAAAGACCTCAAGGATCATCAAGTCCAACCGTCAACCCAACATCACTTAAGTCATTAAACCATGTCCCTAAGCACCATGTGAAACCTGAGCACTGAAATCCTAATTCTTATAAATGCTTATTGAATAACACTTAAGTTTGATAATATACTAATATCAACAGAGTTTTGAGGAACATCAACCAACAACATCAAGTAAAGCATTTCCAGCAATTATTGGAGGTCTTTCTGTTTTTGTCAGCATCACAAATCTCTTCAGTCTTTTTGACCTGATAGATTGCTGGTGAGTCATTAGCAAAAAATAAAAAACCAACCAACCAACCAACCAAAAACACTACCACCACCACCACCAACAAAAAACACAAAACAAAAAACCAAAGCAAACTTAAACCCAACATATACATGTCAGGAAAAAAAACACAGCACAACTTGCCAAATCAAATAAACATACTTTCCTATTAATGCTAATACTTATACAAGACTGAGTCTTGTACAGCTATGCCTTCATAAAAAAGAAAAGCAAGAAAGAAGTAAACTTGCACAACCCATTAACTTTACAAACATCTATTTCTCATTAGAGTTATAACTGACATAACTAAGCTAAAGTTGTTGAGGGGGTTTCAGTCATTGTTTCATTTTTAGTTTTGTGTTTTCAAAAAAGGCTTTTTTTCCCCTGAAAAATGTAAGAAGCAGCCAAGCATAGGTAAAAACATTAAACATAGTCAGGAAATCCAGAAGATTTGCTTCTCAGTGGGATATGTCCATATCCCACAACTTTCCATATTACTCTAATTGTCTGTTAGACTCTACAGTGTACAGTTAATACCACAGTACTGATGACTAGACTAAAATTTAAATGAGCTGCCAAAATAAATAAAAAAAATTGAATCTTGCAAATCAGAGGAAAAACAAAATTAATGTTGTCTTGCTAAACACTGCACCTTTCCCACCTCCATGCTTGCGTATTTTTACTTAAGAGCTCCAAGAATAGTAGAGTTATATTAGAAAAAGCCAAAGCTTATTTTTTCTTTCACACACAAAGAGCCCAGCTAATTTTGGATCATCTTACATAGTGAGGAGATGTCGCCAATATGCAGAAGCAAAGAGAACTGGAAATACTTCTGTGATTACAGATGATGTGGTGGGAAGGTCTGAAAAGAGTCAACATCTCACTGTCATCCCTCATGCTCCCAAATCTGAATATATTCCCCACTAGCAAAACCTGAGCCCATGAAATATCAGCAGTTCATCTTGGTAACCTATGACTTTGTCAGCTACAACTGACTTGGCATGAAATACACAGCGAAGATAATGAGAAACTATTACTGGAGCAAAGTGCAGATATATCCAACGGGCAGCTATTCCCTTATAACTACACCATACCCAAGACTCCATTCACTGAGTTTGCAAAACCAAAAGGCCGTCTGTCAGTTACAATTCTTAACTGCTGCACTGAAAACCAGCATCCGTCCTGCATGCAGCTTCCCCATTAGACCTATACACCAACGGAAGTGTGCCACAAGGTTCTTCTATAAAAACCCACAAAGCACCTGGATTTACAACACAACAAACAATAAAAACTATGTTACCAATTCACTGTGTGAACAAGACTCCTTTCTGCAGCCTCCTTTCCTGGTCTGCCTTTGAGCCGAGGAGACCTGCCTGGCATGCCTTGTGTCTGTCTGAAAGACTATTTCCTTAACTGCTCTTGGCATTGAGGCCAGCCACACAGTGCATAGTCTGAAGTGTCAAGTTTGAAATATTGCAGGGAGTTTGTGCTGTAAAGTCCTTAAGTATGCTGCTTCTTAATGGCATGAATTACTTCCAGTCACTGTCCTTTTCCATTTATTATCTTTTATTCTGCAGCATGTGGCTAATCCTGATGTGATAATTCTTGTAGACATTTGAAACAAGACACAAGGTTCATGAAGAGCACATATAATTACAGACATAGTGAACACGGAAAATTTGAACCATGAGATTGTGTGTGGGTACCAAAAAGAAGCGTCGCAGGTATCTATGGATGAATAAGGAGGACCAAAAAGAATAGAGGAGACATTCTATAAAAGCAGTTGAAGTACTAAAATATATAAGACAATATAATTATTGGGAGGACAAGTTAGCTTAGAGACAATTTGCCCTTGCTGTGAACCATTTACAAGAAAGTTAAAACTAGGCAACAAGGTGAAGTAAAAGGCAGAAGAAGATCAATTTCATTTCACTTTCAGAAAGTGAAGCAACATTTCAAATTGCCGTAAAACACTTGTTGCTAATTGCCATTATTGATCCCTTCAGTGGTGTGGTTGTGTTCCAGATCTACTCTGTTACTCAACTGCACCGTAAACTGAGACATGCTTTGATTCATGTGTTGTTAAATTTAAACTGAACACCCTAGATTTTCAATATCTATGTATTGTGCCTACCCCACAGTTCAGGTCTTCTTGGCCCAGCTATTTAGCTTCCCTTCACCCATCTAGAACAAATGTTGCTATTTCTATTTAGAATAACCCACCAGTGAAAATAAAAGGAATGCATTCTCTTCTCCCTTTCTCCAGGACACTCTGAACAACCCTGAAGATTGATGCCTTCAGCAAAACAAGATGACAAGTCAGTAATGACATTCATTTAAGAATGTTATTCTTCATGAAAAATTGCTCCGGATTTTTTTGAATTATTTCACTTATTACTAAACCATGACTGAACTGGAAGACTCTAATGCATTTTTTTCTACTTGATTTCTAGAAACAAAATAGACTTGGAGATGTCAGAAGTACAGCACACTCAGGGACTTTCTGAATATGTTAACACACAACTGAGGCAGAGCCTGAGTTTCAAGATCTTTAAGAGATCATTCTGACAAACAAGAAGTTACTGAATTGAAATTTAGATGTGTATCCAAAGCGAAAACCTCCAACAGATATGCAGTAAAGCAAACAGACCTTACAGGATTCTTATAATTTAAGTAAAATTAACACAAACTACGTTATCATTGTGTAGGACATGTATGTGCAAACACTGGCAGTTATGAAGACATTTAAATACATGCTGAGCTGCTTGGACAGAAATCCATTCTTGAGTTGCAGATAAAAAGCAGTCCAAAACCTATAAAAAGAGGCACTGACACATGAGCAAAGGAACCATGCCTAGGCAAGGTGCACATCCAGCTGGTAACCTACCATAATTACAGACAAAATGCATAACATTTAGATCCAGTTCTGCAAAATAATACAATGTCACTTGAGCTAGTACTCAAGACTGCAAACACCGAATATTATTTTTTCCTATGCAGAAGTTAAAAATAAGTGTAATTTTGAGTGAAAAGACTGAAAATACAAAGGAAATCAGAAGAAAAAGTATGTTTCATAAATCTCATTAAAAATACTCAGAATGAGGGTGCACTCTGATTTTAGTATTCCATAGTATCTGAGAAGCAAAATACTAATACTGATACAAGATACAAATACTTCTTTGGGAACTTATAGACTTCCTTAACAGTGAAAATCTTGTGTTTACTTTTCAAATATTTGAGCAAAAAATGTCTCATATTTCTCTAAAGTACAAGAATATGTGCACCCATCACATAAATCTGAGTGCATAGATGCTAACCTTCATTTGTTTGGGGTGGGTTGACTTCACGGCAAAATCAGGTAAGTTTTGGTATATCTTTCCAAAATAATTAAAAACATAATTACACCTAGCCACATCTTCTCTCTTAAAATTTCTCACCAGCTCAGTGCTGGCATTGGCATGCCACATGGCTGTTGCACACTTCAATCTATCTCCATTAACAGGTGAAGAAAGACTCCAGATTAGCACTGAGGTGCTGAGGTACGAGCATAGCTTCTACTTCGTGGCTCTTTTGGATGGAAGACAACTCATCAAGCTGAGGCAGAGACAAATTTAAATCGGACATTTCATGCTAAAATCCCAAAGTTGCTTTTGCAATGAGTATCTGTGCATACAAACCTAAGAGCCCTGTGTCTCTTCTCCTGCCTAATCTGAAATATATCAGAACTGCAGAATTTCAGCTCATGGTTCCAGAAATAACAAGAAATGCTTAGAATGCAATGCCCTTTGAAAAGAGGGAATCAAAGCACGAAACCTGACACAATGATATGCCATCTCTTCAGTAAAATTAGGATTTCACACAGAGGACTTTATCAGGACTAGATTGACCTACCCATTCTTTGTTAAGTTAGCATACTGTCGTGTATGGACATGACAGCTTGCTAACCCTAGCCCTATGCAACCTGTTCCATAAAGGTTATTTGACTTTGGGAATTTTAACTCAGTCTCAAAAAAACTAAAAATATAGTATAGGCTTTAAACTTCAAATGAATAAAAGTTGTATACGAAAATGTGAATTGCCATTTAAATAGTTCTTCTCAAGTCATACAGTGAAGCATTTCTTTTCCAGTTTTACCTCTTTAACATCAAAGATGACATGAGTATGTGTTCTAGTTGTCTTCATCAGGAATCAGAACATGCAGGCGTATGTCCTCTAACCATGGTCTTTGTACAGATTAAGTACCTCAATGCTTATTTAGTAACTTGAACCCAGGCTAGCATTTCCTCTTCTGTTTTCACAGTGTCACACAGAAAGGGGTATATGTGGTGCACAGATACACAGGACACCCAGTATCATTAAACCAGGACAGTATTTTAATTCAGAAACACCCTCCATAAACTGAATCACTGCAGATGTCCCCTCAGCATCTTCACTTTTTGTTGCTGTCTAATGCAAAAACACCTAAATTTTTGTCAGCATAAGAATACAATGCCGTCACCACATTTGCTTTTCCAGAGAAAAGGGAAATGTTGTCATACTACCAGTATAGTCGAGTAGATACGCTTAGGACTTCCAAATAGCTGCAGAGATAAGAAAACTCATTGTGACACAACAATGAGGACAGCATTTGCATGCATGGAAAAGTGCAGTTTTCAAGCTAGTCAACAGCCAAAATGACTTTTAAATTTAGTCAACTATATCCAGTGTTCCTTCAGTGTGTGGATATATAATAAATGTATGTTTTACTAGTAGCAGTGAATTTCAAAGCTTGTGTTTCAAGATATGGGGGTTTTTATGTACATCAAAAAGCCATGTCTCTCATTTTAAGAGGGAAATGAATTTTCATTCATGCTTCATGAATAAGAATTTTTAAAATCCTTTATTTTTAAGGGGACATATCAACTACCAGACATAGAACTGTAATCCATGTACTGAACTGTTCCCTAGCTCTTCATAAGAATGAGAAATATAAAATTTTCCCTGGTTTCTTGCTGTACTGCAAGTTCTCTTAAGAGCTGTTCCATAGCATGGAAGAACAAGGTTAAATTTCTCATTAAACATTACTTCAAGATTTAGCTCCTGAATAAAATAATTCTTGATTCTTTAGCAAATTTGTACAGTGCCCCTGAGGCACTGCAGCACATTTAAACTAAAACTAGCACTAGTGCCTTTATGTGCATATCTGCATATCTGTATCAATACATTAAGGTTGAATTACAGTTTATCAAGTGCTGTTTGTAATTAACTGTGGCCCTGATCCAGCTCCCACTGAAGTAATGCAAGATTTAACCAATTTAACCAGGAAGTAAAGTAGTAAGCTGAGGATAGATGTGCACCAAAGATGCCAAATAAATATTACTGTGATTGAAAATCTATCCTTGTATCTACTCACTGTAGTTACTGACTTCACAGATACTATATCGAGGTTTTTTTCCTAAAATATCTTATTCTTCAAATACAGAAGACCATTTTTTTTATTTTCAAATTAAGAAGCAGAACTATCAAACCAGAAATATCACGCATACTACAATTATAGCTCCCTATTTTAATTTATACCTGTTTACTTGTCTTAGCTTTAGCTGCATAATGTGGTATAAAGTCACCCTTCATGTACATCCTTATTTAAACCTCTCTGTTCTCTGTCTGTTCTAGACCGTCCAAATTATGTGATCCATATGGTGCATTATAAAGCTTTAATGTTCACACTGACTTTAAGAGATAAAGATGGGAATGGAGAGAAGTGGAAGAATAATGTACGTATGCATGTGTTTCGTGTCTAGAAACAACTGTTGAAATTTATGTGTTTAGGTTTTGTTTGTTTGTTTGTTTTTCCATCAATCAGGGTGGCTTTAAATGTTCTGAAATTGGGGGTTTTCCCCCTTTATGTTCCTACAGGAAACACACATTAGTCTAGTTTTAGAAATACTCACAAGGATGTACATACTATGCACACACTCCACTAAGTGATAATAAGAAGTAGAATGCATTGTTAATGACAGGCTGTAGAAAAGTCTTTATTGAAAAGGCATAGAAAACACCTATTTCTTATGTTCATATAAATAAATTACAACAAATGTATATATGAAAAAAGTTGTTGCCCATTATACAGGTATCTGGTTTTCCCTTTTACCCTTCTAATTCTCTAAAACTGATACACAATGTCTCCTAAGACAAGAGGAAAAGAGAAAGGTGCACTGTAATTCTTACAAGACTCTATAAGATCTCATAGTTTAACATACATAACTTCAAGACAAGGATTTCTCCCCTATTACAGCTTCAACAGGTCACAGTAAATTCCATCAATACCTTTGCATAAATATCACTCACTCCCTTTCTATCAGTCACGCTTTCTAACATCTAGCAAACTGTCTCATATGGAATGCCATATATTCAGACCCAGCCTGTGGGTGTACTAATTGCAGTAGGTGTGCTGTAAACAAACCAATCACTGTCTCACTAGATCACAAACCATAGCAGACAAGTGTAAAGCAGCCTAGCAGCAGTTCTGTCCTTGCATCACATATCACCAATTCTTAACTTTTGACAGTGAAGATGATGCTAAGACAAAACAATGCCTGAAGCCAACATCCAGGCACTCTGTAAAATCAGTGTTGCATTCTTTCACAATTACACTTGCTACCTGTTCTCTTTTCACATCTCTGGGAACACAACACCATTGCAGCACAAAATGAGGGGGATCTTCTCAGGAAGCCTGACAGCCATCCCAGAAAAAAGGTTAACACGCTTCAACTGCTTTTCCAAGTTCAAAATCAACAGTGCCTCAAGTCTTCAATGACTTGGAATGAATTTGACCTCAGTATAAACTACAAGACTCTGCACTATATTTTCATTACTAAACACAGAGCAATTGTGTATTTCCAATATTTGCATGTTTACAGAACTGTAAAGATTACGCTTCTTAATATAGGAAACTTTCAAGCTCAATTACTAATTTTAGTGGGTTTATGTTGAACTGTTTATTTTGACATAGTTCTAAGAGGTATGACGAAGATGGAGAAAAACCAACTTTCTAGCCGCAAAGCCTTTTCCAGCAGACCTTAATGGGTTGTTTTTTGTTTTTTTGGGGTTTTTTTTGTGATAGAAGCAGGTTTAAAAGAAAAAAAAAATATAATTAAAAAAAGAAAACAAATAGCAGCTAGAAGGTACCAGTACGAACTGTACCATCACCTTCCACTTGCTAAACAGTGGTTCACTACTAACAAAGTTACTCTTCGTTACTAACAAGTCAGATAAACTTCATCTCCTTGAAGAGAACTGAATTTACATCTCAGACGATCACGCTCTAATCAGTTTATAACAAGTCATTTTAGGGTCATCGGATGAAAAGATTTCATATGGAATCTATTCTTGGTTTTTGTTATTCTAATATATAACATAATGAAAAAGTATAGATGTATTTTGTGTGTGTGCAGACAGAAACACATGAATATATGCTACAAAAAATACCCTACCATTTCATAGCTCAGATGGTGTGCAATCCCATGCACACAGAGAGAGATAGAGGGATGAACGTTAGATTAACTGCAGACTGGTGGTGGTGAGCTGCAGATCTGATTTGAACCCCTTCTCTCAGTCCTAAGGGACCAACACAGAGAGAACAACTAGTTAAAACATCCAAATTGGGGAGGGGTTAAAGTCCATCAGGGAGAAAGAATAAATTAGTTTTCCACAGCTTACTGAGATTCTAGATCTTAAAACTAAATAAAAAGTGAGAACAAAATGCCTTCCTTCCCCGTTTCACAAGTAGTGTACAAACACAACCCTTAATTTTGTTTTCTTTCAATAATACTCCTAAATTGGAAATGGAAAAATTTAGTTCAGCTTGCTTTAGTTTCAATTCAGTGAACATGGCAAACAAGAAGGGCAACTAGCATGCACTGAGTTGAAACTCATTTGGTTCTTAAAATAGACATAGTTACTACTCATACTGAGTAAAGAAGTATAATTAAGCTCATGTTTATACAGGAGGCTGAAAATTAATTCATTATATATTATGGAACAAATCCTTCTTTTTATCTGCCAGTAAATTGGCTACAAACATGATTTTAGTTAGTGTCTTCTCTCTGCAAGTAATTCCTTTACAAAAGCTCATTTTTGAACCTTGACTTTTTAATCAAAGGTTTTTTGTTTGGATAGAAGTCCACATGGGAAGTCTGTTCTCTGAATGAATGGCAGTGACTCTGAGAATCCCAAACCTGGTGTGACTACTCTGAGTTAAAAAAGAGAAATTAATTTGTAGGAGAAGTCTGAATAATTTTTCTTTGTTCACTATGTTTAAAAACACAAACAACAAAAACCAAACAAACAGCAAAAAAAATAATTTAATGTACATGGCATATAATTCAGGTCAAGGAAAGGTTATTCATTATAACTATTTTGCAGGAAAGGAGTGGCAAGTGCCTTAGTAAGTTATCATTTCTTTTACAGTACCTTGAATACCTCAGTGGGGTTTTTTTCTAGAATCAGAAGATATAATTTACAAATTAAATTAAAATGTGGTTTTCTTTTTTTAAAACATATACCTGGAATATATACTGTTTCTTATTCTGTTTCTTTAGTTTTTCCTAGTGTCTGCAGCTTCAGAATACCTTGGGAATAAATTTCAAATGGATCCAAACAGTCAATAATTTATCAAGCTTCCTCAGCACTATATCGTAAACGCTTCAAATCCAAAGCAATGTTGTTTGGTTGTTTTTTTGTTTGTTATTTTAAAAAAAGGAAGAGAAAGCCTAATGTAAATATTAGACCGCTGATGAATAATTTGCAATGAAAACCTGACTCAAAAGTTACATTTTTTCTGCTCACCGTTTGCACATGGATTATATTTTTTTAAGACTTATTGTTCATCCCTAGACTGCATGTTGCTCTCAAAATGCATTTAAAGATCACACTGAACTTTGTGATCACCCACATCTATATACACCATTAAAAGTATAGCTGAATTGATACTACACAACATGCATTGATAATAAAGAGGTAATATTGAGTTAAAAAGCCTATTAATGCAAAAGAATGTGAATATATGTGGACAGAAACCAGGAAAGAAAAAAAAATGAACACAGTTTAAATTAATTTTCGAGTACTAATAAGTCCAAAAATATTCCCATGTCACATATACAGGTCAGCTATACTTAAGAAACAATTTATATTATGTATCCTATTTTTTCCCTCAGTTTTTAGCTGAAATAAGAGATTGCACAGATTTTCTTGTGCATTTCTTAGCTATACATGGGGGAAGAACTGATTCTGCTCAGCTGTGCTGCTTACTGTCATTGCAACTGGTACCTTTCTAAGAGATTCCTTATCCAAAGCAAAAAAAAAAATATATATATATATTCAATGAATTAGAATTCTTCTAGGTGGTACGTAAGTGAGCTGCTCTTTTACAACAAGACTGAAGATCAAAAACATGATGGATTTGTATTGTATAAATGAAGACCTATGTCTGTTCCGTCTTAGATCACTGGATCTCAGTTCTCCAAAATGTATAACAAATTTACTGAATTACTTAGCATAAAATTACATGACTTATTGATTCTCTCATATTGAACCTTCTCCTTTGTCAAGAGACAAATCAGACACACTCTTTTTGACTGGTCCTGTATTGCAGAACTTTCTCTGCTTTGTTATAATTGACAGCTAATAGTGTGATAGCCCTACCTACACATTAATTTCTCAACTTTAGTAACTACTGACCAAACTCATATATTATCAAATAGATATTCTACCTCAGGGTATTGCTCGTGTAAAATTAAAAGCATTAGTCTGGGATAATACCAGTTAAACTTTTCTTCATAATCAGAGCTAAAATTGGCTTATGCTGTACAACACAGTGCAGTAGAATGTTCTTACTAACAAATGAGTAGAACATGCACTCACAGTGGAAAAAAAAAATTCTCAATTTGTAAGATAACATCTGTAAAAAAATTGAAGATTCTTCAAAGTTTGTTTACATACTAAGTACATCAAGTTCTTTACACAGTCAAAGGTAAAACATAGGCATCTCCTGAAAGCAACTAATATAGGAAGGGATGTATTACTGTAATGAATATAGGATCATTAAGCTGCTGAATTAAACACCTCATAAATTACTACAGCAGTGACGGTGATCCCTCCACAGTAGTACCAACCTTGGCAGTGACATAGATGTGGACTGGCATAAACAGCAATAAATCACAGTGTTCCTTAAGTAATTTTGTCACCAGTGACCAAAAAGATTAGCCACTGCTGGCCTTCGGATAGAGGAGATGAATATGGGCATATCTGTTTTCATACTGTACAGGTCTGTTTCTTCTGAAGTAAAATGTTATTTCTAGGTCATTCTGTAAAATACTACCTACAGTCATTGAATCTAGTGACACAATTCTTGTAGAATGATATTTTATGTGAAAATGTGTTGGTTTTTTGAAGATGGTGATTTTTTTTTTTTTCATAAAGATGTTGATTCCTGTATTTTGGAACAAAATAATCTGGGAATGTTTATTTAAAACATTTAAAGCAGATCTTTCACTGAAAGCAGTTTTGCTTAGCTGAGACTTTTCACTCAGATCAAGTCATTAAGATTGAAGAGTGAGAGCTGCAAGAGAATGTTTTGATAATCATCATATACTAACTTTGCCAGTAATCACCAGTAATTTACCTGTGCTAAATTACGGGACAATGATATCATGATGTCAAACACCAGGTTAAGATGTGCTTGTATAAAAGAACTGAACATCTATTGTATGTATAATTTTATATATATTAGTAGAGAAAAAAGAATGTATTGGCTAACAGACCAATTATATGGAGACATGGGAACATCTTACCATTATCAGTGTTTTGCAGGGAGACATCAGGGATGTACTTTTAAGGAATGGAACCCAATGGAAATTTTACTCTGCATCTCTTACTTCACCTTGCACTATGTTTAATTGCATTCATATGTATTGCTTTATTAATCATGATAATCACAATCTACATCTACTTTTGAGTATAGAGCTACTGAAGTGCCAGAGATCGTGTAGATTGATAACACTATAAAATGAACTTTGATAAAGATGGATAGAATGGTGATGCCAAAAGGCCTCATTGGTGTGAATTTCCTGTGAATGGGTTCCTATATATTTGGACAGAAAAACCATCCTAGGAAAAATACATTCTGAGAAGTTAGTGTGTGCAAGTTTCCCAAGGACTGACAAATTCCACAGGGTAGCAGACCTATTGATTCTGCACATACCAATAATCTGAGTACACCGAGAACCTGCTGAATCCCTAGAGGGTCACAGCACACCCAGCACCAACAACAGGTTGTGTAGCTCAGGCTGCATTCAAGAGGGTGGTGGTTTCTATATATATATAAAAATTACAGGTTTATGTATACATTTGATAAAATAAAGGGCTGACTTAAGGACTTTACGATAACCTACCCCAGAAGCCACTGGTGGCTTCTAGGTCCAACTTAGCCTACCCAAGTCCAGCCCTCTGCTTCAGAGTATACAGTTGGGTTTCATCTCCCAACTGTTGCCCCATAAGTTAATGTGTGAGCAAACGTTTTAAGTGACTGCTGCCTGACTAGTTATGTTACTAATGACAGCTTGACTCCACCGATGTTCATAGAATTACCAGTTGTAATCTGCCCTCTCACAACTCCTACTTGCTATTAGGGAAAACAAAATGTAGAAACAGGGAAAAATACATGTATTTTATATATACATATTTCTATACCCTGATATAAGTTCTGTAATGAACTACATATGTACGTCCCATCTCACAGCTGATTTCAACCACACTGACAACATGCACATAGTTCATAGCACACACTACTCACACTATCAATGCTCAGGTTTGGAACAGTGTTATTCCCACTGGCTGCTGTTAGTGTTGTTAAGTGGTTTTACAGAATAGGAGATGGTGTGTTTAACTCCACACCCAAGGACTGAACTATCTTCCACAAGAATTAACAACACATACCTGTTTGAGCAGGAATCGTTCATTGACTGTGGCTTGAGGAATAGAGTCTAGATTGATCTCTGGAACACAAAGTTGATAATCTAATTATTTTTACTTGTGGCTTCAGGTGCTATACTTTTCTTTACATTTCTAATATATTTGAATTGTTTTTTTATTTAATAATAAACCAACACACTGAGTTCCACATACAAACTACAAGAAGACTGCTTCAAACTTCATTGGATCGTGCAAATGTGTAAAGAAAATTAATCCCCATCAGACCAGCTTAAATCATGGGAAGGCAGCAGTCTCATTTGCAGGAAGAAGTGAGTGGTGAGGGGCAGGGAGAAAGGGGAGTAAGTAGAAGACAAAATTAATAGCTTTGCTACATTTTCCAGCTACAACCACAGTCTAAACAAAATGCGTAGGAGCAGTATGTTCCACAAAATAAGCTGAAGGAATATACTTCTTCCCTGTATTAAGACATAATTTAGAGATTGATTGGGATCAAATCTGTTTGTTGTCTATTTTATTTCTGCCCTTTAATCAGGATAATCTGGTCAGGTATTTTAGTCATTTACATGACCTCTACTGCTTCGTGAGTTGAGCATCTCACACTAATAAATATATCCCTGCAAAAGTAATCTAAAATGTGGCAGTACTAATAACAATGTTTTACAGTCTGGAAATGTTGTTTATACAATTTCTTATAGACTGCATGGAGACAGAATAGAGAAATGACCTTCAAATGCCAGATAAGAGGCTAATCAGTACGTCACCCTTCCTCTGTATGTTGTTAAATAGGTGCATCTCTAAATGGATAAATATTTAAAGACTAGCCTGAAGTATCAGTAAACTGTAACCACTATTAATCTGATTTCAGTCTTCACACCAACTTGAAAAGGCCTTAACTCAATCACAGTCCCCTTAGGAACCCCAAATCTTCATCTGCTTCATGCCAGCTGGCACACAGGTTAGACACTCGTACATACTTTCACCAAGCATACACAAGGCAAGCTTTCAAACATGGAACAATGGCATGTATATTTTACCCACAGCCAATTTCATCATATTACCTGCATTTAAACATCTGTTTCCCTTCCATCCAATTAGAAGCAAAGGAAATTGCATAAAGAACTAAAATATCCACAATATTTTGTTAGATCTGAAAGGGTTGCTAACTTCCATCAAGCATGTCAGAGACACTTTCCTTTTATCTTTTATGGAAAATGACTTGCAGGTAATTGCACTTTCTTCATCTAATATAAAAGTATTTTGTCTAGAACTACCCATTGTGCCAAGGGTGTCACTCTGACAAATTATATTTGACAGAAATTCAACATCACTCTGAGAAACCAAATTTAAAATAATTCCGAGGTACTGGTAGAATGGCACAGTTAGCTACACCTAGTGCAATGCAGCCTAGCCTTCAACTATGAAGCATATGCTCAGGAGAGCTAAACATGAAACAGATATAAATTTATTCTGTTTAAAGATAGTGACAATTTCTTATTGACTTCAATGAAAGAAAAGTCAGACTGAAACCAAGCACTCTTCAGTAGCAATTTATTTGTATTGTGCAAGAAGCAGTCCCATGAAATCAGAGGCTGTTACAGAATCAAAAGGAAAGCAACATCTCAAGTGTTGTTGAGAAACAGAAGGTACAGCATCCTGCTCATGAGCCAAAGGATTCTGATACCCAAACTCGTCCTACTTGAAGGTGCTTCCAGCAGTACCCCTGGATGCAAGAGATTACTTGAGCTGAGAAGCAGTGATCACTATGAGACCAGAGCCATTGTGAAAGACTCTTCTGCACTGCTGCTCTCTAGTGCAGTGTTTTAGCAGCACATTATAATGATATACGCTTTTCAGATGCTCACATTAAGCCAGCCTAAAGTGTACTACCCCCCAGGTTTGTAAGGTAGTGACATCCATGATTTAATATTTTTTAATATACACTTAATTCTGCACCCAGATGACACACACCTTTGTAGCAAGAATCCCAACAATTTGAATCAAAGCTCCTTTCAAAGTTTAATGTGCTAAAGAGCCCTTATTACTTTTTTTTTGTGATTCCAGATTTTGTAAATTTTATTTTTTTAAGGTTCTCCTCCTCCTCAGGAACAGGTAAAACTTTGGTCTCAGCTTCATTTTTCAGAAGATAGATAATATGACATCATTGTGCCTCAACAAATTTCAACACTGGCCAAAAATATTTAACAAGTTCATTCTGTAGTTTCTAAGGTCAGTGAAGCTATGTTTAGTCTAAAATCCTCTCCAGGTACTGGGAAACAGCATAAAGACTGGGGAAATACCTTCCACAGACCTGCTGAGGTTTTTTGCCCCTGTCTTCCTACTAGAGAGTGTGGGTTATTAAATTGAGACACTAAACTCCATACCAGAGGCTGTCAATGATGCATTTTTTTTCTGGCACTCCTGAGAAGGAGCTGTCTCTCATACTCAGCACAAAGGAAAAAAAAAAGGTCCACATGGATTGAGAGTGACAGAACTGGCTAACTCTCTTTGTTCTTTAAAAACAGGACAAGCACTAATTTTCCACACAAACTAAATTACAGCTTTTATTATAAATTTAATAAACAATTAGGTTAAGATTACTCTTGCGAGAAGGCTAAATTATAAAATATTTATTAGTCCAACTAAGTTACAGTGACAGCCAGCTGAGGTCAATAGAAATACTCTTATTGATCTCAGTGGTCTTTGTCTCAGATCCGTAGCTGTTTTCTTCTTTCTGCACAATATACTATTTCTCAGTTAAAAAAAAATCTTGAGGGAATGTAGCATATTTTTCCTCTTTTTTACTTTATTTTCCTCTTCTTTATTCTATTTTTTGCTTTTGGTTTCACTGTTTATGTATAAAAGGCCCAATACACGTAAGAGCAATCAATATTCTTGCTGCCAGCTTAGAAGAAGCTACTAAGTACAACTACTTACCACATAATTGAGTGGTTGCAGACAAATGATTAGTTTACTTCGAGACACTGTAAAGCAAATGAAACAGTGAAGCAAAATAAACTGACATATACTGAGAATTTTTTTCCCCATTAAACTACGAAGGTTTAGCCACCAAATGTCTTTAAAACAGCTCTCTTGGTTCACCTGAAGGCTCCCTTAGAGGTTTTCAATCAAGATACTTTGACATTGTGTATGACCAACTACCTCATTAAAGTGGAAGTAACGGTGTTTCTTGTTTTACTTTGCCCAACTGCTCCCTCAGCAGACTTCTGTTCCACTTATTGTTAACTCTAACACTGACTTTTAACATGTAAACTTCAAAACAGAATTTTCTACTTTTCTCTTAGCATTGTAAAGAAGCATCTAGGTGTGCATTCAGACAAACATCTTTGAGATTTTTAAAAAGCTATTCCCTATGCTGACTACTCTCCTCAATAAAATTGTGTCTTGGCTTATTTTTACTGACCTATGTAGATTTTTAAATACTAGAAACATTGAAAGTTCCTTGAAATACATGAGACTAAACTCAGTTCCTTGAAAGTTAAGATTGCTGTAATCTTTGTTAACTAGATTTAAACATAATGGGACTGTTCTTCTTTAAATCACACTGCCATGAAACAGTGATCTTGTTTCCCAACTGCTTAATCCTTCCACTCTTCCTGAGTATGTGAACAACTATACTGCCAGAATGATGGAAAAACAATTCATAGAATTTGCAGGAGAATTGCAGCATATATTAACCTGGCAAAACAGTAATGTCTCTGATGTTCCACTGTGAGAGGCAACCTAATAACCTTCGGACTACCCTCCAGTTCCCTAGTCCATTCTTGAGTTCTCAGGGAAGAAAACCAGAACCACTTACAAAGCCCACTTTTTTATCAGATGCCCACAAACACTTACGGATTCAGCCCCTGTTATCAAACAAAGAGGAAAGACAGGTTTCCTTAAGATCCCCAAACCCACTGAAACCTAGGTAATAGTGGTCTATTTTGAAGATACCGGTCACCTAAAATTAGAATTACTTTATGGATGTTCCCTCAGTTTCAGAATTCCTTGATCCCTATTCCCATTAATTCCTTGGCTATGCACTACAAAAGTAAACAGAAGATACAAATTAATTTTATACATGGAAAGATTTCATTTTAGGTTAAACTGCAAGAAACAGGATCAACATCCTCACTGGAAAACAATTAGAATACGGTTTAGAAGACCAGTAATTATCCCATTTTCAGGAATGCACGCAGGCTGAGGTGTTTCAGGTCATTGAGAGCTTTGTTTCCTCTGAAAGACAGAAAAGAGGACGAAGCCAGTTTTGGGCATGACAGTACTTTAACTCAGGAATCTGTTGAAACCCTTAGATGGACAGTACTTTTTGCATTAGGCAGAGGTTTGCTGGTGATACTTGAGCTAACTCCAAATCCTGCGTGCTCAACTATTCAATTATCACCTGTGACTGTTTTTGCTCTGGTCAGATTAGATAGGTTTTTTTTGCAATGCTTTGCTGAGACAAGTATGTAGCAATGCAACTACGGTTTTGCAGTTCTTAGAGCAGTGCAGTAATCACACTTCTACAAAATCACCTTCCTACACATTTATAAGATGTATAGTATCAGATACACTTTCAAGCCTGTGTCTCAGGTGCTCCTGTAATTTGAGAGTGAAAAGAGGCAACAACTTGTTAGCATCTTCTTGCAAATACAAAAAGATGACAGAAGTTGACACTTGGCTACACATCTAAGAGCTCTCCTAGATAAGTGTGACCTTTCCTTCTTGTCATGTGCAACCTTAAGTAGCAAGTGTGGGTCCCAGAGCTTCAGCTTGGAATTCTTTAGCAATATTATTTCTTCAGTACCATTAGATATTTATCATAAAGAGTATCACCTTTCTCTTTATTCTACTCTGCAATCAACATTTTTTTTTTTTGTTACAGTTTATCTGCCTTAAAAGTATGTGATGTTCTTCAGGGCAAATCAATGAAGGTGTAACAACGACCACAGGAGAAATTAAGTGCATTTCAGTGTGCCTTAATTTTGTATTGCAAATGGCTGTGTTTCTACAACTCTTAGAGTCTATTTTCTCTGCCTCCTGTTTGTACTCACCCACTACGCAACTAAGAATCTGTTGAGATGCACTCCTGCAGCATCTGTGAGTTTAGACAACTGCTTTGTAGACTTTGCTATCATCTACTACCGCAAGTATCCATACAATCAAAGGGAAAAGGGGAGGTGGGAAGAAAAAAATAGGGAAAATGAATGGGGAGAAGGGGAAAAATTTGCACTGGAATTACCCATGTTGTACCTAGAGTATCGTGCATGTGCCGTTCAGTCAACAAGCTAAAAAAGTGAGCTCTGAACAAATTGCTTCTTTCAACAATTTCTATGCACTGATTCCATGCAGAGACTTCTCAGTAGGCATATTCCTGTTTTATTAGAAGAAACACTAGATTCATACAACCACAACAACTACTACTGCTTAATTTTATGAGGCAAATTTTGCCCTGGAGACAAAAATCTGTGAGGTTCCTGGGAAGAGCCATATCTATCTCTTATACATCTGTAATAAAGCTCATCAGTAATTTCTTCCAGACGTGAGTTTTTGCATGTACATGGATAAGTGCTGCTTCGTCATAGTTTGCATCCAGATCCTGCTGTACATTATGATTTTTCATTTGTAAAATACAAAAATCAAAACTAAATTAGCCCAAAGAAGGCAAATTTGCTCCATTTCTTCTGAAAAAAAATAATAATTACAGCTTCCAGATTTTTTTGGAGGGCCATCATCTCACAAGTAGTAGCAATCAGCGCAGCATGCCTTCTAAGCTCAGCCTGGGGAAGTAATGCCATGACTGCATAGCCATACCAGAGCAAACCGCACTCTCATGAGTGGAAGTATGACATGTATCTCCAAATATTTTTCTACTTTTTATCAACTCTTGAAATCCTAGATGAGGAGCAGAAAATGTATCTGAAGCTACATCTTTATAACTTTTCTTCTTGTACACACATCTTTCCCATCCCAAACAAGAATACACTTGCTTCCCCAAGAATGCCCAGCTCAGTATTAGCACAGGGTATAAAATCTGGCAAAACACTATGAAATTTGCTTTTGTAGTTGATGAGAACGGCTACAATTTATCTTCAACATGAAATGCAATGTTAACTTTTTCATAGTAAAAGGAAATTAGCTAAAAAAAAAAGACAGGGGAGAGAAGAGAATTCTTGCGGTGCAGAGTTCAGAGTAAAACCATCTACCAGTCTCTTACTGAGACAGAAGAAATACAATCCACTTTTCAGCTCCTGCTTGGATTTTGCATCAAGAACTAAATTCACACCTGATATACACTTGAATAGAAGGCAACAAGAATAACTATGTTTTGTATTTATTTTTTAAATTTTGTTTCCTCTCCTGTCCAGAAAATAAGACCAGTTAAAAATACTGTGGCATTACCTGAGGCAGCATATGCTAACATAAATTGCCAAGGGGTAATTATCTTTATTTTTACTTTAAATCCCAAGTGTTCCTGGGTTTTAAATGTGCTGTCAGACTGGAGGCTGGCTGAATGCCTAGCCCTTGCATTCTCCTCCACCACATTGTAATGATACCAAGCTCACATTTACTACAATCCACTAGCACTGGATCTTAAACCCTTCTTTCCTAAGAAGGTTTCTCTTCTGTAAACATTAAAATTTTTACAGACTTACCGTGTTCAAGCTAAAACCAAAAAATCTCATTTGGGTTCAATTCCAGCAATACTGTACATGTATTTTTTGGTCTTACGATACTGGATTCACTGTGGAGACATGTGCTACCTTTTAAAAATTTCCACCCTTTTAACTAATGAAACATTATTGTTTGCTTACTGTAAGCATCAATGATGCTTAAAAAACCACAGGTTACAAATGGACTACATTGTAAAATTTTACATAAATTCATAACACGCTTTCTTTCTGCTGTCTCCAAATACCCACATGAAAAGTCCAAATAATTCTAGAAATTTAAGCTCCATTGTTACTGTCTTATCTTTTGCAGACCTATTTTTTAATGGAAAGAATCAGGCTTTGACCTAGACAGTGTTGTCACCAATTTTAAAGCTTGCTTTGGAAAAAAAAAAAATCTATTTTCATTTCCTCCTCTTCCAACAAATAATAAACTAAAAAGAACAAACAGACAAAAAAAAGAATTCCTATCTCTTCAACAATAACTGTTTAATTCTATGATTGATATTTTGCTTATGATGGTTGTATCTCATTTTAAACATTTATTTTCTTTCATATATGCTGAATTACATTGAAGCTTTGCATAAGTATATTCAACAAGTTGACTTTTCCTTCCTATGCAAAAGAACTCAGAACTTTGAGAATCCCCTTTACATGTTGCTCATAGGTTAGTGTTGTTTATAAGTTAGCTAGACACGGACAGTACAATATTAATACAATTAAAGTTTAACTTTGGAATCCCGCTGAATTCATATGTTTGTATTATACTTCTTGAACTGAGTAAGCACAAGTGTGTTAATCACAATAATTAAAAAGCTGTGAGCCTCCAGCTCACAGCATAGACTGCAGCTGGGTCTCCAGAGAAATTGAGGAATGAGGAAAAAAAATCAGACGACTACCATCAGACTAACCTCACATTCCTGAGAATTATGCTGGTTCAGAAATTACCGTTTAGGGCTGGAACACCAACTATATGGCAACAACGAATTGTAAGCACAAATACTTTTATCGATCAACAAGCACCAGTACCTTTTGAAGTTGTGATAGAAATCAGCAGCCACTATCTCAAGTCTAGCTTATTGCTAATTTAGATTCTCCTCTTCTTAAAAAGAAGCTAAAATAGAGAGTTTGGCACAACATTCAAGACAGTACCGTTGCTTGCTGTTATCACAAGAGTATCTTATAATTAATCTGCTTTAATTATCTTGCTTTAGTCAGAGAGGTGGTGAAGAAATTTAATTTTCTTATTTATTACACTAATTGCACCTTCATGCTCTCCCAGGACAACTGCTTCTAGGTTAAAGGGAAAACCACAGTCACTCCAAGCATCTGTCTCTTTGACCAGGAGAGTGACCCTGGCAGTAAGACTATTGCACACCAAGGAGTTGATGATCCACCTAACCTTTAACTTCAGTCAGCCCAGTCTTGTGCTGTGCTGCACACACAGCTTGATGTTGAGGCCAGTGCTGCACATATTCCTCGGCTGCAGGGCAAACTTAACCCTTGATGGTAACAGAGGAGCCTGTAGGCAGTTCCCAATTCATACCAGTGATTATATCACTTCTGTGTCCTTTGCATAAAACTGCACCAAGAAGTTATCACGTGAACATCCTTTTCCATTTGACAGTAGAAATAAAGAAAAGCATTATTTTCTTCTAAGAAACATACCTTAAGAGCTTTAACAACTAAAATAAAGTAACCTTTCCACAGATGTGACATACTACACATTGATGGGAAGTCTGTTCAATGCTGAACAACTTGGGTTTCCCAGCATCTGAAGGGATGTAAGATTATCAATACTATCCTTTCTTTATAGTGTTATCTCTAATAAAGGGCATTTTCAGCAATACTTTACAGAGTCTGAGTGCCTTTCTCACTTGAATGATAATGAATCAGCCCCTCCTGGCACACAACAAACAGGTACCATATTTATTCACAGAGGCTGCTACATCCGTAGTGAACAGCACCAGCAAGACACAGAGGATTGTGCACAAACAGCAGGTCTATTAATTAGGGCATCATATGACTGTGTGCAAAGGGTATGAGATGGTAGTATGAAGGGGGGGGGAAGAAGGGCTAGCAGTCCTTTGTATTCCTTCCCTTCTTCTTTTTATAAAAATAACCCTAAGTGTAATATTTGCACATATGGGCCAGGTTCTTTCTATTTTTAGAGGCATCTGCAACAAACTGGCACATGAGAAAAATAGGTAATTTTGAAGTCTGAATCATGAAAGATCCACTTATACCAATGGGATTATGTGGCATTATAACAAAAGGAAGAAGTTGGCTGTTACCATCAACTTATTGATCACTCATAACGGGACACTGAAGCCAGATGTGATAGCAGTTTCAGGCTCTTTAATAACAACAACAATAGAAAAAACCCCAAACAACTTTGAAATAAAAGATCGATCTTGTCAGAAAAATTCTCATTACTGTTTATATCACACAAACTCCTTTTTCCCCCCTAGGAACATGATATCTGATTTCCTCTCATGTAACTCTTCTCATTACCATTTCTCAAGCACAAAGCTCAACCTAAGTGCCTCTCCCAGGGATTAGGACCAGTGCTGCTCCTTTCTCAGCAATGTGGTGTGACATAAGGCTGCTGCAGTCAGTCCCTGAGAGGGGACCTTATTGCCCCCAGGCTTTCTCCATGTAGACCTAGCTGCTCAGAACTGGTTTTTAGTGACTAACATCCATGACCTCTGATGCAATGTTATTCATAAGTCTCAAACTCTACAGTTCATATAGTAAGTGTGAAGTTAGGAATAAAACACAAAAAACCCAAAAACTAAAGATCTATTAAGAAAGTGTTATCAACAAGCCTCCAATGTGCATTTTCAACATTAGTGTTCCCAGAGATTTACCAGCTATTATACCGCCTACTAAACCCATAGATATCTGAAGGAAAACTTTAAAAGGAATTTCCTTGCAAAGAACCAGCAGAAAGTTAATTCTAGGCCTGTAAGATAGAACAAAAGTTACTATATATGTAAAATTGATTTAAAAGTTCATTGAGAATCATCACAAGTTGATGTTCAGAATTTGCATTTATCTAAAAGTAATAAAAGTATTTGTGTTTTTTACTTAGAAATACAAAACGTTATAAATTACAAATGTCTTTTCTCTGGCATTTGGTAAAACTGACAAAATCTTGTCATCAGTTTTGGTCAAATACATACATACATTTTTGTTCTACAAAACTCGGCAAACATTTTAAAATTACGTATTTGCAAGCACAAAATCCTCAAGGAAATTGTTACTTGTATTCAACAATATATATATGTATAGAAATTAATTTTTCCAAATATGTTTAAATGCAAGATGAATGCGAATACTTGTACCAAAGCATACTTAGCAGGACACACACTTACACCTCACGAGCACACTGATATTCACGGATCCACTGACTATTACATGGGCTGAGTTCATCAGATATCCCTGCCTGGATTCTACATGCCTTACCCAGTCACCAGCTCAGGTCTTGGGTCTTTCAAGATGCTGCCCTCCCCTCCCCATAATATGTCAGCTATCTTAGCTTAAAGTTTGCTAGTGAATAACATCTTTGCCAGACACAGAACAGAGAACAAGTTAACACAGAAAACAAGTAGGAACGAGTTAGTAAGAAGGCAGGACATACTATGGTAATTTTTGATGCTCCAGGTGGTTATCAGTCAACTTTAAAGGTGTGCAGATAATTTAAATCCCATAATCCATTTGAAAAACACATAGTAGCCACATATTGAAGAGAGAGAGAAATCAGTGTTCTTACTGAGGCAAGGTAGGAACAATATAACTGTTTTATTCTCTTAGTAGTACCAGACTAATGAGTTAAGCTACCGCTAGCAGTCAGCCTGTTATAAAACACATACCTAGCTCCCAAAAGTCTCAATGTAACGTCTTTTCCCCAGTCAGAAAATCACAAGACACTTGGGTGAATTTGGAGTTGCTGTAGCAGAGGATAGAGGTGAAATAGAACCAATCTCTACCAGAAGAAGTACCCTTAGTTTTGCAGATCACAGAATTTATCTTAATAGTCACACTCAGATAAAACCAAAGCTATTGCTTCAAAAAAAAAAACAAAAAACCCAAAAACCAAAAAACAAACAAACAAACAAAAAAGAACCAGAACACAAACTAACCCCAAAAAACCCACCAATGTACTTTTTGTCCTTTACAAATTGGCTTGTCTGGTTTAGTTTGGGGCAGTTTGTTTGTAAATGGTTAAATCACTGCAGTGTAACTTATTGAAAAGCATATCAACCACAAATTATTAAAAGACAATGTAAGCTCAATTTCATCCATCTCATTATCAGCCTCCAGCATTCTGATACACAAAAACAATCACATAACCCATCTGTATACAACTACACAAGCATTTTTTCTTTTGTAGCATTATTGCCTGCCTTCCATTACAGAAAGCGTAGAGGCTAATAGAATAACCATGACTTCTCACCGTTACAAATACAGTTGTTTCTCCCCTGTGTTTGTACTGAGATATGGAACAAGTGACACAGAAATGCACTTATTATGTAGCTGGCACAATAAAGAATGCATTGTCTGGAATCTCTAACCACTACAGGAATCATGCTTTAATTTTCCTTTTGTCACCTGGAAACAGAAAAAAAGGGCCTGCTGTCATGAAATATAAAATTCATTGTCTGATATGATCTAGGTTTTAAAAAAACCCAACAACACATTTCACAGCTAAAGCTCTTGGTTTATTCAGGAAAATCAAGATTAGAATATGTAATATTTGTTTAAGTGCATGCCTTGTCTCTTCCGCTTACAATGATGAAATGACATCTAGAACTCTTCAGCAAACTTTCTTTTCCTGTTTAAACCTTCGATTTATAATGAAATGTAGAGGGCTTGAGCATAAAGGGTAAAGAAAGGAAACCTTGTTGTAAAGAAACAAAGCAGTATAATTTCTGTAAGTATACCCGATGAAGACACTGAAGGATAAAATCTGGCCATACACGGAAGTTGTCAATAAAACAGACATTTGAGATAATACAATTTATTACCTGTCTGCAGTCACATGTCTTGAAGCTGTAGGAGACTAAATTGCATTTTTAAAGTGTGCTGGATTAAGCAGCATATAAGGGCATGCCAACAAAAACGGTATTTTGCAAGAGTTTGAGGTACCTGATAATTCAACTTCTTCTAGCTAATAAGAATTCTTTGGTAATGCTCCTGTACTTTGAGAACAGGACTTTGAAACATTTGTTTGTGTTGTATCAAGTATACACATACCAAAATTTAATTCAGTACACAAATAAGAATAAATTGTTAGGTTTCCAGCACACATTTATTAGGTGATTGATATTAAGTGATTGCAGCTGTTCTCGCACAGAGCTCAACAGACGTAAGTGAACTCCAGAACGCCTCAGGAGTTCTTTTCCTCTATACTGATTCATAACATATAATTATAACAATGCAATTTCTGTAGTTTTGTGGCATTTTTTTTACCATGCTTACCCCTCTCTCAAGAGGGCTGAAACATCATCCATATCAAGTCCTACATGTTAGATTTCGCTAGTTGGCCTTTTCTAGACAAGTCCTTTATAATAACAGTGCCTGTCCCTCTTAACGTGCATTCTCAACAGGACATATCACAGCAAAAACAAGCAAAACAATCTCCGTAATTCTGATCTTAATGCTCTAGCATGGCACTAGCTCCTCTGCCTCATTTTTCAGACCAGCTAGATGGAACTGTTCCTGTATATTCCCTCTCAAATTTCTGCACAGACCTTACTGATCACCCTCATTTGGCTCTCCACTAGCAGATACCTTCTGGGCAAAACCAGCAAGTTCCACTACAAAGGGAAAGTGTGGGGTTTATATCCCCAGGTGAGCTTCTACTTTCATAATTTTACAAAAATATTAGAATAATTGTAAATCACACACTGCTTTTCTAGTAGCGATTATTAATACTTCAGCATATGGCTCTGTGTCTCCCTAATGTAACTCCAGGAGCTGCATTTTGTGAGCTATCCTTTGTAGAACTACAGTTCATAAAACTGATACCAAAGAAACACCTGTTTTCATATACTATTGTTCCCTCCCTTGCAGAGTATGTCAGTCAGCAACTAAAAATTTTAATATAGCTACTGAGTCTGAAATGCTTGGGTTTTGCTTTGATGATGGTAGGTTTTCCCCTAAGTGATTCCCTATTTTTTAACAGTTTCATAACACATCCTATTGTTCTTTTTTTACATATTGTCTATCTCCAGAGAACTATCTTGTTGAGAAGGCTGGGATGAGATTATTTCCAGATACATGTAGGTTTAGAAATTAAGATTTCTTTTTTTTTTCCTATTGAATAATAGCAGTAAATAGCTAACTTCAAAGGATCAAATTACTGTTATAAATTGTGTTTAAAATCTGTGATTCCTTATAGAGGGCTACTACCATGAAGATGATGCTTGACAACATTTGTACATTCTAGGCCAACGAGCCCCTAAGCCAACCTGTGGTTTAGGGGCTGCTGCAGACTGGTGAGAGATCAGCCCTGCAAAACATTTTGCACCTGGGAGGTGGGAAATCATGCGCACAGACAGATGGGCAACCACAAAGGATAGGACATCACTGACACAAATAAATATTCAAGCTTATATGTTTTAATGTCTGGTTGGAAATTAAAAACATGCTTTCATGAATCATACAAGAGATCATTATGAAATTCTGACAGTATATAACAAATAATTTTAATTCATTGTCAAGTGAAATGTCACAATACAGACTTAAGATTCTATGTGGGCTTCCTCAGTAAGGTTTCAAACACCTTTAGCTACAACAAGCTGAGAAGTACTCAAGGCTTGTGTGGAATAAACTTCCTCGTCAACAGACAGCCTGGACTCATCTCCTTACTCCTCTATTATTCCTCAAAGGAAGAATATAAGCCACATCCTTTCCACTATCACCTCAGTGCCAAAAGCACACATGCACTACTGCTCACGAAAAACATGGCCATTCTCTATCACAAGCCAGTGGTAGTTGTCCTGTTTCTTGACACAAACGTAACCACATTATGCTCTTCTGTGATTAATCAGAGGTGTTGTCTGTGGAGGAAGCTGAATTGAAAGTGCACAACAGAAGAACCATAACTTTGCTTAGCAATTTGCAGCATTGAAAGAGAAAGCTAACCAGGCAGTACAAAAAAGATTCAGTCAAAGCCTCACATTACAGTAAGGCTCAGAATAGAAGGCAAAAATTGTCCTCACACAGACAGAAATTTGTAAGTTGCACATTTCATTGTATCAAATGACCAGCTTCTGAAAATATTAATATATAGCCAGTGAAACATAAAATAACAAAAATGGTAAAATATGTCCTAAACCCCCAGTATCAACACAGGCTGAAAGATGAAGGGACTGGGAGCAGCCCTGTGGAGAGGGACTTGGGAGTACTGGTGGACAAAAAGCTGGATGTGAGCTGCCATTGTGTGCTCACAGCCCAGAAAGCCAACTCTGTCCTGGGCTGCATCAAAAGAAGTGTAACCAGCAGGTAGAGGGAGGTGATTCTCCCCCTCTGCTCTGCTCTCTTGAGACTCCACCTGGAGTACTGCATCCAGCTCTGGAGTCCTCAGCACAGGAAGGACATGGACCTGTTAGAGAGGGTCCAGAGGAGAGCCATGAAATTAATCAGACGGCTGGAGCACCTCCCCTATGAGGACAGGCTGAGAGAGTTGGGGTTGTTCAGCCTGGAGAAGAGAAGGCTCCGAGGAGACTTAACAGCAGCCTTCCAGTACCTGAAGGGGGCTACAGGAGAGATGAGTTCAGACTTTTTAGTAGGGCTTGCGGCAATAGGACAGTACTAATGGTTTTAAGCTAAAACCCTTGGAGTCTCTTTGTCATCCAACACTGTTTTGAGAACATGCAACAAAAAAATTGGCACTTGTTGCCACAAGAATAATTCATGTGTCAGTACAGCAACTTAGTTCTGATCTTCACTTTGCCAAGGAGTCTCTCCCAGGATAAAAAAATGGAAAGTGTCTGCAATTATATGTATAAATATATGTATATGTGTGGTGCCACCCACAAAGCAATTTCTCTTTCTCACCTTTTATTTCCTACATTTTTCTCAGGAGAAACTGAGACTGAAATGAAGTTTGACTAACCATGCCAGCTACCTGTATGCTGCCTTAGGACTGCCTGTTGTGCTGTTTTTTTCTGATGGGTTTTGTAGTATAGAGAGACAACAAAACAATTATGAGGCAGTACCAAAGAAATCCGATTGATATAGTTGACAGAGACAGAAATGCCATAACTGAAGTTAAAATTGTAAAGTGACTGCAAGCCTGGACACCATGTCCTGGGCACTCCACTGCGGGAGCAGACTGAGAAGGCTGCCTCCTTAAAAGCACCAGCACCTCTGAACAGACATATTGGAAAGCAGATCCTGTAACAGCAACAGCAGATTAACAGCTCAGACACAGCGATATGTAGATGCTGTGGGCTGCAAGGGAGGGATATCATTACATGAAGAGAAAGAGAATAGCTGCACAGTGACCTGAAATAGAGCACTCTGGCGAATATCAAGGTGAAGCTTCAGTGAGGTAGCGCACGACTGGTCTCAGCAAAAAGGAAAAGTAGTGTAGCACATGGAAGAGCACAAGCAGGGCACCCTGTCAAGTGGCAGCATGTTACACTTAATGAGTACAGTAGGTAGCAGACCGTGCTCTGGAACAAGGACTTGGCTCTGGTGTCCCTACAGTATTTGTAAGAAAACCTTGCTTAATTTGCAGACAAAGCACAGCTTGCTATTTCACAAACTTTGATGAAACACATATAAATGGCATATCTCACACAGGATAAGTCCAGGAGGATGGAAGGAAGAATTTTTTTTCTATTTCTCTCTCTGTCTCCAGACCCTTATCACAACTAAGAAAGTTACCTTCTTCTGTCTACTCATTTCATATTTGATTGATGAAAAATAATTACGTTAAACAAGTGTCCAGATTGATCAGAAGGAGTATGTCTATCTGCACAGTAAGAATGACGTTTGGAGATCTGAGCTGGTTTGAAATAAGTCCTAAATATTTACAACACACAAAACAGTGAGTAAAACTCTCTTGCTATTAAGAGTCTACTATATCTAAAGCATCCTGCTATACCCCCAGTGCCGATGTTTTCACACAGTGTTCTACACTTTCTGACCCTCTCCATCATGAACTGGTATTACAGAAAGTACACTATATTCTCTATATTATGTTTCACTCTCTGTTTGGCAGATGTCTTCTGCAAACCTTAGTGGTTTTGAAATTCTTTTGCATAATATGCACTATAATTAATTTCCAAAATACTTAAAGCTCAAAAATCCAGCCATCTGCAGTCTCTTGTTTTTCAAAGCACTGCAAGTATTTTTAAATACATGTGCTAGCAGCTCTGTATTTAAAAAACAGGAATATACACCACATTCAAAATAAAATTAAAAAGAAACCAAAACCAGGAAGGATCCATGCATACTTCCTTTCTGGTCATGAAATTTGCCTCGTTGTGAAGTTGTTGAATGAGCAAGAAATTAAACAACCAAAATTACTCTCTCTAATATTTTATACAGAAACAAAATTCTATGAGGAGCACACATGACCTCTACCATATCCTAGAGCCAGCATAGTATAGCTACATTTCTTTATAACCCAAAAAATGCTACATCCTTGGTGTCACACTCATTTTTTTTTATGCTGTCATCAATAAAGTTCAAGGATATTCCATAATTTTTATATAATAGTAAGGGTGTCAAATTATCTTGAGATTTTTGGGGGAAAAAAGGAAAGAAACCGCACCACCAAAAAACCCAACAAACAAACAAACAAAAAAAACCCCCAAAAAACCACAAAACCAAACAAAAAAAACCCACAAAAAACACAACCCAAAAAACCCCCCAAAACCCCAAAACCAACCACCCAAATCAAAACAAAGAAAAAACCCACCCCAAAACCAAATAGCATAAATGTCAATGATTCTCATTTCATCAAAATGTAATGAGCAACATTTTGCTTAACATAAAAGTATTTTTTTCAAGACCAGTAAATTTCAGCAAGCAAGCCTGTCTCAAGTGTGGATACGTTTCTGGCCATGCGGAGGCAATTATGTCAAAGAGAGAACAGAGACCCCTCTGCTATAATCACTTCAGTTCCCCACAGCACTGTGATTTTGCAAGGGTATGACACCATACTGCATGGACTGGACACCAAGAGTGAGGCCTGGTGCTCTAGATACCATCAGTACAGAACTGGATATAGATTAGAATAATAAAGTAAAATCTTCTGGTGTTTGGTGCCAAATTTATTTTTAAAAAGCAATGCAGATCATTTTGTTGAGAACCACTAAGACTTATCAGATGCCACATGTGGCTCTGTTACTGAATAAGAAAAAGTAGTCAGTCTAACAATGTTAGAATTACTGCCATGCGTGCTACTGATTAGGTAGGAGTAATATATCAATTTTAAACTTCTGATGTTTCTTAACCAAGTTACTCCTCTGCGTATTCTAGGACCACTGAAGCAGCATGGACAGACATGTTATAAACATTCCTAGAAGTAACGCTAGCTCTGAGCAGCACATGCCCTTACAACCCATATAACATGGCAGAAGTGATTTAAGCACTAAAAGTGAGTGATACACTTCTTCTGTGCTCAGTACACCGAAATACGTTGTTGACAATAAGTTGCAAGATGTAAGTCCCAGAGTTTTAAAATTACATTGCCAAACTTCACTTTGGGTGAACTTCCTTCTTGGGTAAAACCATTATAAATAACTTCAGTAGATTTTTGAACTGCCCTCCAAACCTGTCAGAGATATGGGACAAAAGCATTATCACTAGGTCAAGGAGGATTTTATATTGTAATTTAATAATACGATACGTGATAAATTGGGAAATTAATGTATTGTTTTGGGAGAATAAGGAGTAATATTTCAAGTAGTCTGTGTTTATGAATATGATTTTTGGTTGGGAGTGGCAGGATAAAATGTTAGGAACAAACTATTTCAGTTAAAATTACTCTAAAGTCATTACAGTGGCACATGTAAAAGTGAGATGTTCACATATCAACACCAACAAAGATTTAAAGACTTCCAGTGGTGACCCCAGGTTTCCCCAGGATTAAACACTGTGATAGTGTGTATCCTCTGAAGTTTAAAGATGTATAAACTTCAAAATGCATCTACAAGATAAAATAAGGTTAAAACATAACGGCCTGGAATTCTTTACCAGTTGGACAATGTTTGAGTGAAGTGCTCTGTTTTGCAAGGCAGGACTTTCCTTTACTATTACTGAGATGTGATAGCTATTCATGTCGATAAACACCATGTGAAAGATGAGTCCTCCAGAAATGATTGCTAATTTTCAGAAGAGTTCTCCTACTCTCAAGACTCTGGACTTATTAGAATACAAAACATTGTGAAATGCTTTTTTCCCTGTTTCACAGACATTTTAAACTGTTCACGAAAAACCGAAGAAGACATAAGTGGGGTAGAGGGGCACATAATCAAACAGATTAGTGAGATGAAGTTCATTTAGACTTTGCATTGCCTTTAAATAAGCATACTGAATAGTTCCCACCTAGTCCAAAAATACTTGTTTTGCAACTCTTCACCTGAAAGAACCTGTTGCTCGCTCAGAACTAGAGGCTTCCACCAATCACTCCTCTGAGACACCCAGCAATTGCTGAGGTGTTTACAAAAGGTTAAATAATTTTCAAGGAAGATGTTTGTAGCCAAACAAATATTTTTCAAAGCTTAAAGTTTTAAAGAAGTTCACCTTTTCTGTTTGCTTTGATCCCTACATTAAATGAGGTGGCTTAAAGAAATCACACTGTATACTGAATTAAAAATTAAAAGAGACTTGTAAAGGTGAACGTTTCAGATTCTGAAACCAACAAAAAGAATAATCTTAAAAACACAGTTCTGCTCTTTGTTGGCTTTGAGGGACGCTATTTAAATACCTAGAATATAATTGAAGTACTGATCCATGGGTTTCAATCCTGAAGTAAACAATCGGTTTGATACAAATAATCTACTTTTATTTATCCCAGATAAAAAATTTGTGACAACGCTATACTCTGTTCAGATTTTCCTTTTGATTAAACATGCACATCTTGATTCCATGTTGGATAATTCCTCTCAAGTCATATCTTACCAGCTGAGTGAATAGCACAACAGGTTGCACAATCAAAGGCAGTTTCTAAATCTACAGATATCCAAACATACAGAGAAAAATTAAGCAGACAGAATGGGGACATGTTTTAAGACTGAGCAGTTTTTCAACATACTTTTAAAATGAAGAGCAAAGAAAGTTAAGAAAACTATATAGTCATTACAAAGTAAAGAGCTGATCTGCCTAACAAAAACCTAGGATAATAAATAGCTCAATGTGAAGATAGTTCTACTAAATAAAACAGGGTGTCAGAAAGAGCAAAGAACACTTTTTGAAGAAAAGGGACAAAGCCAGTCTCAGCATAATTGTTAAGATGAGGTTTTTTTCACTATTGAAATGTGTGATTCCTTCTGTCTTCAGGACACATTCGTCTTGGAGAAGATTGGGAAAGTGAAGCTCCCTGAAGGAAGATAATTCTTGATCATATAGCCTATAGGTATTGTTGATTATTGACATCTACTGTAAATACATCCTTCATTTAAGATCTATTCTTGCTTAATTTTGGAAAATATATCTAATTGTATTCATACAGTAATAATAATAATAGATTAGTAGATTTAATAGATTAATAAACAGACATTACAGGATATATGTTAGAAAAATTTATGGCAAAATAGACAGATCTTGAAAGCAAACAGAGGTGATAATTTTATTTCATTTTGGTAGGTGCCTTAACTGCTTCAAAAGATGTGACAGTTGATTCACACCTCAATTCATTCATTTCAAGGGGTAAGAACTTACAACTGTCCTTGGTGAAAGAAGACAGTGCTAGTAATTTTAATATGTATAATTTACAGTCCCACTGACTTGTCTAGTTCAAATATCCAGAGGGTTGACATTCAGACCCCACTAAAATTACATTTCTGTACTGATATATACGAAAGTTATTGTTCTTGTAAGAGATCTGAAAGCTGTTTTCTTTTTCTAGTCATCATTGTTTTGCAAAGCCATACCATTTCTGTTGTTATGTCTTAACTGAAACATATTCTTCAGCTAAGACTTGTAATTCTCTTTGGGTCCAAAGCCTATATGTATTCAAATGTTTGGCACTGGACTGAACTGGAAATAAAAGATACACTGACCTGGTAAGAAATATCCAATATATCTACTATTATAGGTTTTTCAAACTTGAGAAAAACAATCAGGGTCCCATTCATGTGCTTTTCAGATGTTGTTAACCTGTTAAGTTTTGCTGTGCATTTATGCATCATCATTCCTTGGAAATAATCTCAGCCAACTAAGCATATAAACATAATTTCAGCCAGACTAATAGCCAAATGAGTTTTAGCCAAAACTGCAAGAGCCCTACTTCCAGCAGCTCCCTCTCTTCTTTGCGTATTGGTATGAAACATAAGCATACCCTAAAAAAGCTTACTTCCATTTACTGAGCCTTTGCATTATATTTTCTTTAAAATCAGTGACAACTTGCATGAAGCTTGATGTAGCAGAGGACACCAAGTAAACCTGCTACCTTATAACCAGATGCCGTTGAGAATATACATGTCCTGAAACTCTGTAATGAGCCCTGGCCTTCCATGATGTCCCTCCAGTTTTCATGTTCAGAATTTTTCCAAAGAAAGGTGGTGAGAAATGGGGGTGGTAGGTGAATGTTTGTGGGGTCTTTACCCAACATACTAGCACAAAGTCAAACTCAGCAACTGGAGAGTAGTCCCCAGTCTCAGAGTCTAGATGTAGCTACACAATCTGGGAATACAGCAATTAAAGTTGCTCATGATTTCTAGAAAATCATTGCATGGCCTTCTTCTACAAACTTTTCTGGAAATTGTCATTTTTTATATGGTAACTATAGGACTAGTGAGCCATTCACAATATATATAGGAGTGTAATCACCTAGCAGCGTACCTAACCCTGTCAGGACATTTTTTGTTGTTGTTTCAATGAGAAGGTAGTAAGTCTTTACACGAAGGAAATAAATACTTTCCTAATAATTTTACTGAGGTCTCCAAATGGTATAAATATAATCTGTATCCACAGAACATTTTCTCTAAGTAATTACTTTCCATGAAGTATCAGACAATGGGCCAAGGGGGAATGCTTGTAAATGGCGCCTAAGCGCAACTGTCTATTGTGCTTGCAAGGAGTATAGTCATCCTTCATTTACAGGTAACATGGCTATTCCCTGCCCAACCATATAGCATGCATTTGTTTTGTATACTTCACTCTGTTACAGATGAGTGATTAAACAGCAGCAATCTTTTTTTTTTTTCTTACACGTTGCAGAATTTTTTGTTGGTGGTCTGAAATGTCTTCACAATCTCAATGATTTTCAAATCTAATCTTTTCAAAGAACAAGCCACAGATATTCAAAACAACAGCTGTAGTATTTAGCTGCACCAGTACGAGAGAGATCAAAAAACTGAAGATAATCAAATGGAGGGAGCTTCTAAGACGGTGAGAGAGCTGAAGCACATTAAATAAAAGGAGCAATTGAGAAAGCTCCATTTTGCATCAAGAAAAGGCGGCTATCCAGGGACCTTACTGCACTCTTCTGCTACCTAAAGTGGGGCTATAAACAAGATTGAAACAAACTCTTCTCAGAGGTGTTGTTTTTGGTTTGGGGGTGGGCGGGGGGATTTTTTGTTTTGGTTGTTTTGGGTTTTGTTGTTGCTGTTTTCTGTTCTGGGGGGGGGGTTCTTTGGTTTTTTTGTTTTGTTTTGTTTTTTACTAGACACTGAAACAGCTTTACCTAGGAAGACTGTGGACACTGGTGACAAAGAAATGTTTTGATTGAACGAGCTCTGACCAAACTTTGAAGTGGGCCCTGCTTTGAGTAGACTAACTGACCTTCTGAGGTCCCTTCTTACCTAGACTATTCTGTGATTCTAAACTTCTTTCTTTATAATGCAGAACCTTCTAAAGTATATACCTGAATTGCGAAACCAGATCCATAGCAAAGGTGACAACTGCATGCATCTCGTCTGTTATAAATGGCCATGGTATAAGATACTGTAGTATTTATTATGAATTAGGACAGTATCCTTAGTGAAAGAACTGAGCTTTCATTAATGTCGGTCTGACATTTGCAAAATTGATTTGTTTTGACATTTAGAACACTTCTGTTGTAGTGTGGCCTCAGGTCTGACATTAAGCAAACTAAATTACCGTGGTTTTGTTTAAAAGCTTCCCCTAGAACACTGTTATTTTACAGTGCAGATGACAACTGTTCTAGCAGAAGCAGGCATATTTTAAAAAACAGAGCAGGTATACTGACTTATCTGGAAACAAAATCCTTGAATGAAGAATGTCCAAGGCATTAAATGTTGGTCACTGTAAATAAACAAATGCTCAGACAACTTGAAGGCTTAGTCATAAAACTTGAAATCCAATTAAAAGTTTGAGGTAATGCATCAAGAACCTTACCTGCATTTTTATTTTAAGAGAAAAAAAGATTCTTAAAAAGAAATAGGAATAACCTGAGAAAGTGCAAGAGTTACTAGATCAAAAATCTTAACTCTTATTTTAGCAGTACTACAGGTCTTTTATTCATCTTGGTTTACATTTAAAATGCATAAATTGATCACACAAGCAAAACAGATCAAGTTAAGAAAAGATGGCCAATTTCCCTTTGAGTGAATCTTATATCTGAGTTTTAATCCAATATTAAATACAGTAGTTTTCTTCTCATGCATTATAGTGACTATTTTGGATTCAATTTGCTATTACTTAATCACAAGGTATAACAAATCACCGGGTTCTACTGGAATCTATATCTGAAAAGTACACAGCACAGGATCCAAGATTGTAATCCTCAGTATGGTATTCCTTTTCTTACAGATTAAAACTCCCGGAACTAAATTCAAGTAAACTTTGTGATTACTCCTACATGCACTGAATATCTCAACAAAAAAAAAAAAAAAAAAAAAGCTATTCCAGCATGCCTTCCTTTTTCTCCATCTTTATCCTCCCACAGTAAAGGTGGATAATGGCATAAAAGCACCACTGCACCCAATAGTAACCACTTGGGGAATCCCCAACGTTTTGTGGGCTCCCCAGTTAACCATGGCAGGTTTCTGTTCACTGGGTACCTCTGCAAACCACACCCTTATATCTTTTATATATTAAGCAATGTACTCCCTCCTACTTTTCTGCCAGGTCAGCAGTGACAGCAGAGTCTGATGAAGCCTTTCATCCCCTTTGCTTTCTGTATTCTCTTCTGTACTACGACACCTTGGCTTGTTTGCCAGTTTCCTGGGATTTCCAGATGGTTTCCCAGGACTCTTCTAGACAGAGACAAAACTGTTTAATTTCCAAGATCAGTTGAAATTAAACCAATGTGGCCAACATGTATAGTTCACATGCGGATGTTAAAGGTCTTCACACCTTCCTTTCCTAAACTTTTGGCTCAATAACGTTAATAGCACAGAACTCCATGAGGAACTGTGCAAAGCTGGAAATGCCTTTCGGTGTATTTCTTTCTTACCCAAGCTAAACAGAGTAACTGAGTGAGCGTGTGTGTTATTCTTTCACATTACAAACTTTTCTGTATTCTGTAACTTATCTCTATTAAATGGTGCACTCATTTTATATCTCAAAATGGATTTTGCCATAAACATGGTATTCAAGATGAAGTCCTGTCATCATCTCTGTGACATTTATTTTCACAGCTGCCTTTCCAAAGTATTCTGTCTCCACCCTAATACTTCTTGTCTGCTGCTTCATTAAACTGTCCACTTTGACATACAGATCTTTTGCATAATGATTACAATTAAATTTAACTCACAACTTGGAAATATATATAATTAAACTTAAATTATTTGTTCTGAAGAAAACTGCACTCCATTTGTCAACACTACAGACAACCACCACCCTGTTCTCTTTCCCAGATCATCCTTCCCCCTAGTCTTTTCCAGACTTAACCAAATTCATGATTTTGTGAGAGGTATGACTTCTTCTCCCTTAGGATATTCTCTTTTTGTTTGCTATCAGAAAGGAATATGTAATATCAAGCCTGTGAAAACTCACATATCACAAAGTTTATTCTGAGAGAGCGCTCTAGAACCCACATTATCTTACTTCTCTTGCTAAATTCAAAAAAAACATCCTGACAGTATATTCTCCTCTAGCAGACTTGCTTTTTTATGTCAGTTCATTTGCAGGAGTGTACATACATTTTAAAAATGTATATATGAAAAAAGAAAACTAAAAGACCTGTCCTATTAAAAACTGAATTCAAACCCACAATTAATTTTTTTTTCCATTAATGTTACATAGGTCCTGCATTAAATAAACTAGGTTTTAAGCACTGTTAATTTGAAAATAAAACAAGCTCAATCTGATTCTTCTTCAATAACTGATTATTGTCTTTAATACCTTGTAGACTATTAAGATTTTTTTTTTTTTAGGGATGGAATGAAACAGCTCAAGGGCTGAAATACACAAATTTGCATTTTAATACATTTCTGCAGATTGATACATCAAGCCGAGGACATCGTAAATTTACTCAGGAATAATGAGACAATATTTATTTATGAAATTTCAGTTTAAGAGAGAAAGGATTTCTATCAAAGCTATTTTATATACTTCTCTTAATTGATATTTTTTACTACCAGTGTCATGACTGTAACTGAAGTTCAGGGACAGCTGAAACCTTAAAGCAACATTATTAAATATCAGTACATAACTATTAAATTGATAATTAACTGTGCCAAGAGGAGCTTATTTAAAAAACTGTTTAAGATTTTTTTTTAACCTGCTGTTTTCATTGCTCATTAATGAAGATGTAAGAAATCAGTAGTCTCAGCATCACTTCCAACAGTGTTAAATCATTGTCCTTGAGAAGGCAATTATTATAGTACTTAATATGTGCCTATATTGATCTGAAAGAGCAGTACCACTTATATTTTCTAATCATGCTAAGAAATCTATGAACATTAAAAATGTAGCAAATTATGCACTATTGGTTTTCTTGCCATTTTCATTTCCAGTGACTAATGAACATCAAAAGCTAGGGAATAATTTAAAACTCCACAGGTAATTACTGGAAAGTAAACTGAATTATTAGTCTATGACTTATAACGCACTGAGTAAACTGCTCAGTACATGATTGCTATTGTTATTCAACACTTGTAGTTGCTTTATCACAGGATCAATAAGAATTTCCAGTCTATCTAGATGGGCAAATTTGGGTACTCTGATATCATATAAAATTAGTATTAGCAATTTTGCAATTAAATATAATATTGTCTTTTGTGAAGTAGCACTTTTACACACTGTTTAATAAACAGATAATATCTTCAGGTTAGTTAAAATAACATGCTGGACTGTAGTGCTTGATTCCTGTGTCTATTGGTGGTGGACACCCTTGCACTTTGCTCTTAAAATTTATCTTCAAAGATGAAATGTTAATGCTTCTAGACCTTAAAAGACATTTTGTTGTTGTTTTTAAAGTATTTGCCACCCCTTAAACTCAAACAGTACTAGGAAATATCTCAAATCCAAACAATGATGCAAATGCATCTGAAGTGAGTTTCACATTAGCTGATTTGACAGCACACAGGTACCCATAAATGTACACCTGGGGTGCTTGCAGGAAATAAATAGTGAAGCTGCGTTCAGCCTTTGTTTATATTTGCCATCACATTGATGCTGCTTCACAAAGCAGCCCTCAACAACACAAAAGCTTGAAATACTTCTGTTTCAAGTGTGCATATACACTTTGTACAGTAAAAACCTATTGGTTTAGGCTCACGTGCACTATATCTGTAAGGAATAAATGTCAGAAAGGGATGCTAATGTTACAGTGTATACCAGCCTTTCCAGATAAGTCACAAGCAATTATATGTTTTCAGGTTCAACACTGTTATTGCATTAACTTAAGAAGGTTTTGTTAGGTTGCTTGATTAAAGGCTAGTCTCCCAAAGCACAAAGGACCACAGAGAAACAGTTACAGGCTGAGGAACTTTAGTAACCCAGTCAGAGTAACCAGAAGCCCCTGACTTGGTTCTTTTCAGGGCTGTCAGAGGAGAAAGATCAATCAGCTTATTGTCCTGGAGCGACATCCCTCATGATGGAAGAGGATCCTAGACAACCTCACAGACCAAGCCAGGTTGCTGTCTACCATTTTCCAAACAAAAGACAGCTTTGCTAGAATATTTCCCTTTTTTTCAGTTTTTAAAGAAATCAATATAATTTATCTAATGGAAAACTGCAAATGAGCTGACAGAGAACTAAAACTCACAAAAAGATTATACTTGAAAAGGTGTTGCTGTTGACAAGCAAAACTTTCGGGGGAAAAAAATTACCAAATCTGGAATTTGGGGAAATGACACTTGGCTTTGACACAAAGAAAAGTGTGTCATTATTCTATACCATACCATCATTATATAAACACAATATATTGCAATTTCTTTTCTTTTCCCATACACATTTACCAAGAGGTATACTTGTCTGTAATGCAATAACTTCCAAACTTCCAGAGATGCTGAATTTTCAGCTAAACAAGTTCATTAGCTAAATGCCATAATAAATACTAAGATGGATTGCCATAAATCAGTAATCTCTCCCTCAGGAGCATGCACACAGCAGAGACATGCATGTGTGGACAACTTGTTTGAGTTTCTGAGTTTCCTTTCAATTTCTCTTGAAAGGGAATGTATACTTAAGTATCTCCAAGTGAAGAACCCGATAAGAAAAAAATCCCCCCAAGTTGCTACCAATGCTACTAGTCACAATGTTGTCTCTGGAAAATGCTAATAGGTCTCTGAGGTCTCCACATCCACTGGTAGGATTAGTAGTAAGTTACTGCTTATCAAAACATTTACCTAATTATCAAATGCCAGCCTGGTATCTAAGAGAGCATATGGTAAATAGAAGTAATTTTGTATCATACGGAAGATCCCAAACTTCTATTATATAAATGACTCCTCCCCACGCTAATAAAGTGGAGAAAAAAAGACAAGTCTCACATTCTCACCATATGAGCAGGTCAGCCAATAAATAAATTCACAGATAAATCAAGAACTTTCAGTGCTGTAGAAGCTGAATACAAATGGTGATACAATTCAGAAAGGTAAACTCTCTCTTTACACAGTTTCAAAAATATCTGTTATTCTTAATGCTTGTTCTGAAGGCAACCTCTTAAGTACCGTGTGAGGGCTTAGCTTACAAAAAAGTAGCAGGATAAGTGGAGACATGATGAATCAGTAACCAGTTGTACTTCACAATGACCTACCTTGCTCTGTAGTAGAAAACCTAGAGTCGGATACTCTGAACATTCCGATAGAAAAATAAAAAAAAAATCTTAATTAAAAAACACTTCTTTAACAAAACAAATTTCTATTCCATTGTGATTATTTCTTACTAGAAACACAGGCAAAGTGTTTTCATTACAGCAAAAGTTGGAACAAAACCGTAAACCTTGACTCTCATGTACTTTCTTCTGACAGCCATGTGAACCACTAAAACCATAATTCAAAAGCTAGCTAGAAAAACTGCCGATTCTGATCACTGTGCTTTATACAAACACTAGGCACACATAAATGAAGTTGTATGGAATAAGAATGTAGACAGGAAAGTCTCCTGTGTTGTCCAAATTAAAAGCAGGGGCAGCAGATATTTCTGAGAGGACAGTTAATACAAAATACAGCAAGTCCTTCAATAAAAGGAAGGGAGAAGCTGTGGCAGGCATCTTTCTGACAGCTAAAGGATTTGAGTTCATTGCCAGTTTTGCAGGATGTAAAGTAACAACAGTATGAAGGCATGGCTCCTTGCAACCAACTTATTTTCTTCCCAGTGATGGATTTTAAACTTTGTCATAGCTTTGACCCTGTCTGTCAGCAAAACACCTCAACAACCACTCACTCACTCTCCCCCTTCCAGGGATGGGGAATAGAATTAAAGGGGTAAAGGGAAAAAAGTCTCATGGTTACAGATAAGAAAAAAATAATAACTAAAATACAATAAAACTGAAAATAGTACGATAATAATAATAATAGTAGCAATATATACAAGTGTACAAATGAGTGATACACAGTGATACCACTCACCACCTGGTGACTAAGTCTCAACCCATTCTCAGCTAACGATCCCAGAGCAGGGAGAGTCCTGAAACCATAATCCCAGAATGGAGATAAAAGCCTGAGTGTCTGAGAGACTGAGACAACCCTGAGAGAGGAGCAACCCAGAGGAAGACAACCCAGAGCAAGAAGGGATGACACGGATTAAAAAAGAGTAACTTCCAGACAGATCCTTATCTGTATTCTGGGCATGACATTCATGATGTGGAATAGACCATTGTCCAATTTGGGTCTCAATCCTAAATCTAAAGTCGCACCCTAGGCTAGTAATTGGGGCTGTGCTCCCTCCCAGCTTCTTCTGCACCTGCAGATACTGGCTGGCCTGGCAGCAACTATCAACATCAGTGGGTTATCAGCCTTCTTCTCAGCACAAATCCAGAACATAGCCTCACACTAGCTACTGTGAAGAAAGTTAACTCTGTCATAGCTGAAACCGGGACAGGCTTAAAAAAAAAATAAAAACAAACCCACAAAATCCCCACCATCCTCATGAATAACAATCCCTGCATTTTACACTACTGTTACAGTTCTAGGAACAAGCCAAAATTATTATTTTTTGTTATTTATTATCATGAATTATAAAAATTGAATATTTCATCTTTGTTGATACAGCATCAGAACTGACAGTGAAATGCTTTACTGAAAAGGGGGATATACTGATATGTATATAATGTACTGGGGGAGAATCTTGACATACATTTAAAATCTACACATTTGTAGGAATTTGGAAAACTAGGTAAAGTAAAAATTTTCACATTACTATGTACATGTAAAATCAAGAGTAAAGAGATATGGTTTAAACCTATGGAGTTTTTTCTTCCTAGTTTTTTTAAAAAAACCAATCAAACAAATGCATTTAATTTAATACATGATAATTAAAGATCACTAAAAATACAGGTTACTCTAGCAGAAAAACAATGACCAACCCGTGTAACCAAGGAGATAATTTCAGTGGGTTACCATGCATTGATATTGAAATAAAATGAAGGAGAGAAGGGGAGAAACATAATACATACACAGAGCAGTTATGGGAGATTGGAGGGTCATTCAAAACACATGGAAACAGAGAAATTACTATTGTGGGAATTCTTATTAGTCCCATAAAAAATCCACTCCAAGTGCAAATTTTTTTCTAGTACATTTCTTGAATAAATCAACCTTCTGAAAATCAGCTTTGGCCTGCTGCCACCCACTTGCCTCATTTGCTGACTTTTCATACTCAGCAGTTCACCACTCCATAATGCATGTTTACATGACAGGAGTTTAAAAGGATGAATAGACGTTAATGAAATCACTCTAAACTATAGTATAGTTTTTAATGAAAAGTAAGGTTAGTCTAGAGTCAGTGTAAAATGACTGACACTAGGGGCCAGATTAAAAGCCCACTGACCTCAAAGCAAAGATCAGTCTTTTTGTCTCGATTTTCTCTCTTTAAACTTCAAAATACATGACTCATATTACCAGACTGGATACTTCTGATTATAATCAACTTAGCAAAATTGAAGAGAAATATTGTCAAGAAGATAAGAAGAGCAAAAAATTACCTTGTTAACATTTTTATGTATATAGTTTTAAAAATATTTACCCTAACAGCTGAAAAGTGGAGTTTTAGAGATAGAGGAATACCACAAAGAACCAAAGGAGGCTCTAGACCTGTCCTGTTGTAGCAACTGAAAGTTTGAGTGACTGCTGAGTAAGACAGCCACCAAGAGAAAAAACCTTGAGTCCAGCGCCCCTTCCAAACCCTTCAGGAAGGGTTACAGAACTGTCTCCTTTCTCTCACTTTCAGGAAGATTTGTTTTGCTCTGCTCACATTCCAAGCCAGCAGAAAGGACACCAGCCAACCCTGCTCTAAAAACAACATGTACACAAAACTTCTAAAACATCATGGCACAGAAAATATAGTTGGACTTTTAAACTCTGTGGCATAGCTCCAGTAATCTTCCAGATCAGATAAATTGAAGCAAACTTCATGGTTGCTTCCATTAAGCCGATGGGCACAAATTGCAAGTGTATATGAACAGAGATGGTGATGTAGCTGGTATCTCATTATGGATCCCTTTCCTAAGCCAGTATATCTTTATTTATAATTTTGCACTGCTAAGCATATGATGGACTGGGATTTTGAAAACACAGTGGATTATAAAGTAATAATTCCTCACCACAGAAGGTAAGAATGCTCTACACAAAAGGAAACTCCCTGTCCTGATAATAACTAAACACAAATCTGCTGAACTTTTGATGATGTAAGGAAGTTTTACATTGTTTCTGGAGGTCATTAAATTTAAACTCCTGCAGTGAACACGTTCTGGGTATGTTGGCTTAACTGTAGAGATTTTAACTGTGTTCTTTCTGAAGTGTCCAAAATGACTTATGAAACACTTATTGTTTCAAAGAACTAAAAAACAGTAACAAGAAAACCCAACCCCAAATAAGCAAACAAATAAAAACCAAAACACAAACAAAACAGAAAGCCACTGCAGCCTCAGCAGAACATCTAATTTTCTTTGCCTTCCCTGTATGCACCACGCATTCTCACAGAATAATGGATGAACTTGGAGCTGCTGGTGTCAGGACACATTGTTAGCCATTGCCAATTATCTCCGTTTCCACTAGAGGGAATGGGAGGTGAAAGCAGCTGGCACTGCAAAAGACTGGAACTTTAAATTAGGGATAAATTGCAATGCAGTAGACATAAATTGCTGTCCTAACAGTCTTAATAAATACTGGCGTGTATTGAAGTGCCCGCTACCCACTGCCTTCCACAACACAAACAGCCCAGCACTCACTGGTTGCCATGGAAACTGTAGCATGGCTCCCATCACACCATGCTCCTATTTTAAATTCTGCTGCAGAGCTGAGGCATCATTTCCACTGCACAACAGTGCATGTTTATTACTGAAGAATTTCGCTACTACACCATCACACCGTAAGGTCACAAAAATAAGGAAATTTACAATGTAAATAAAATCTGCGCAATTTTCCAGTGTCTGCTGTAGAGATATCAACATTAGAAACAGAGTCCTATGAATAAAAAAGTTCCACCAATACTCCTTTAGATTTCTGTGGGGAAAGAAAACCTATTCTCACTTGTTTAATACATAAGATTTATGAACCTCAATGTTACAAACTGCCTGTATGGTGTCATTCTTGCACTCTTGGAAAAAACAAGCTAATGCACAGAATATATTGTGGTAAGATAATAAAAATGATATTACACAAAAAGAATGTATGCTTGCTATATGAGACCCATAAAACCTAGATTTTTATACTGCAACCAGCCCCTTACATATTCTATGGCCATGAACTGCTGTGTTTGTGGCTGGCCTGATGGAGAAGAGCAGCAAACATAATATAACCTTAGCATGGCAAAAGAGAGAACTACGGTCAGCATACACCTTCTTGCTATCCATTCACCAGCCATTTCAGAATTTTCATGATTTGTTACAGAAAGCTCAGGTCACATCTAATTTCAATAATGATTTTGAATGAAACAAACATGCCCTTGTCTAGAAGCATTTCTAACGTATTATCCATCTCTATTTCTATTCTTACATAACTATAAAAACCCACTTCTGCTATGAAGAGTTAAAATTTCCCTTGGTCTTTCACACAAAAATATACCTATGTGTGAAAAAGTGACTATAGCTCTAGCAGGGCTTTAATTACTTGAATAAGTAAACAGCAGTAAAGTAGATGACTTACAAGCTTGCATAACAAAAGCACTGCAGCTATTCTAAGTCATCCTCAACATTTTTTTTTCAACACTGTAACAGATTTAGCACTTTAACACACATACCAGGTGCATATAATGCTTTTTTACTATCTGTTCCCCATTCCGTCCCTCCACTATTAGTAGGACTTTAATCCCCCAAAACAAGGTAGTTGAGCTCAGAAGTTCAAACATTACTAACTTTTACATACTTCATGTGCTTTACCATCCCTGTAGGTTCCAGAATACCTCGTGTGTTTGCTTCTTCTCTTGAGTTCTTGTGATGTCTCATGTTAGAAGCCACATGCCTCAGAGCTTAGGACAAAATCCGCAGACACTGTCTACTTTAACCACCTCACTGGAAAATCCAACAGTCTGATCTTTTAACCAATGACAGAGCACAATATATTTTTTAAGAATCAAGACATAAGCTGACTAATTTTGATCATAAAGAGACCTAAATTTCTCAGAACAGCAGTTCAACAAACAAACAAACAAAAAAATAAATAACTGGGGATGCTGACTTCAAATTCCTGATAAAGCCTGAAGCAAATCGGCGTGAATCCTAAACCAGTCCCATCTTCAGAATCTTGTTGCCTGCAAACACAGTCTTAAACCTTCCTTTTGGAATAATTTTGGCTTTTCTAAAAAGTTGTTTTATAATTTAGTCAGAAGCTGCTATACAGAGGCTCATACACTTACTCAGATGGTAAAAACGTTGGATTCAAATCCATCCTTCAAACAGATGATAACCAGGCACATGTTCTCCACCCACATCTGAAGGAAGAGCTTTAACATGACATTTCTGATGGTGATGAATCCTTTTAACTACTTATACTACACCAGTCTTGTGGGTTTTGTTTGTTAGGGTGGGTTGGTTTTTTTCCTATCTTACTTCTTCCCCTTCCCCTGAGTGGACATCACCAAAACAACAAGTTTATGTGTCTCTTCCTGATTAATCTACCACCTGATGGCAATTATATTCAGCTGAGAAACAAGAAATTATACATAGGAAGTAAAGTAGATTGAGTGAAAAATTTAATTGAACCAATAACCTCAACTTCCTAGTCACATATCTTAACCAGCAGATTATTACATAAATGTAAAGGTACTTCCTCCACTCTATCCTCATATTTGCAGCTAACAAAAGTATTCTGCTTTTTACTTACATTCCTAAAGAAATTTGTTAAAGAGCAAATTTTTATCCCTCTCTGTACAGGCAAGGGTTAGGGGCTAACACGCTCAGACAAGGCAATACTTAGAGAAAGAAAGTTCCCAGTACTTGGAAAAAATTAAGTCAAACTATGGAAGTTTCACCTATGGAAGTACTCAACATCTGACTGAGAAGGACTCTACAACAGTTTTTCCACTGTGGAGCTTTGCATCAACCTAAATCAGAAATTGAAATTTCTTGCCCAAAAGCTTTACTGATCATTTTAGTAAGTTAGCTAAATTGACGTCTTATTTTATACAAGGTCTGCTGTACAGCTAGGAAGCCTTATGAGAACTGAATCACTTGAGTGCTCCTTGTCTACACATTCTATTTCTATCCTGTAACTCCATGGATAGCAGAAATGGGCTAAACTCCATGCAGAGCTCACAATACAGTTTTCCATCCACCCCCACATTTCCCCATAAATACATTCTCCATAAATGTTGAGTCAATGGTTCTAAGTGAGAGAGAGAGAGGATTCCGAACAGTGCTCACTAAAAAGAAGCATTTAAATTCCTAGTATTGTTACTGTTCATTTACAAAATATTATCTGAAAATTCTGGCATCATCCAAAGAAACCACCTTTAAACCACCAATAATTTAAGTTATAAAAAAAGCTTGATCTTCCCTATCCAGCTTCTAAAAAAAAAACCAAAAAAAAAAACAAAAAAAAAACAAGTGAAAAAAAAATTCTCCCAACTTCTGGGGAGGTGGCCAGTATGACACAGTGCTCGCTCATAAGGCCGAATATTGGATATGCTGTTAATCCCTGCAGTCTACAAGGACTGATCCAACTCATTCAAACACAATTTGAAATGTCATCGAAACTCTGCTTTCCCATCAGAGAACAGCTCACCAGATGCCAGGGCTCTGAAAACCTACCTACAATCAGCAAAAGGTTAAGTATAAGGATTCTCCAAGGGGGACGGAAGGGTCTCCCAGGCTAACAGCTCCAGTCCTCCTCACTATCCTCTTCCCTATACACTCCCTGAGTTTGAAACACTCTGGCCATTTGTCAGGCAAGTGCTAAAAAAAAAGCTAGTTTTCATCAAAGAAAAGCCTCACTTGTTTCTCCAGTGTAGAAGACTGAAAACTGTGTTGAAAAATAGTCCATTCTTATCACCAGGAGACTGAATACTGAATATATAAAAAACAAGGATAATTACTAGTAAGAAATAACTCAAATAAAAAAAGAACAGGAACTAGTTTTCTAACATTCTTCAGCATGCCTTTTCTGATTAATTATAATATCCTTAGACTACTACATCACTGTCTGTCACATTAACAAATGTGCTAGAACCTGAAGCTGTGTCCCGATAGTAGTTGTGTTCTGATACCAAAAACGAAGTATTTTCCCAGGCAGGTTCCAGAGCAAAACCAGTAACAGTGATTCCACTGTCACTGCTCATGGGATAATTTCTATAAAAGAAATTCTAAAATATTATGTTCTTCTGTGAGTTGTAAGTTTATTTGGTTGAGTATGCTCTAATTATTGCAGTAATTACACTTATTAAAAAACACTGCACAGGAACGTGGTGTTCACACCTTTAAATGGGGGGAAAAAACCAAAACTTATTATTATGATACACGTACATTCAGTGTTGGCTGTTCACTAAAACAAGCAGCCGTCCATGCTTATCTCAAGCTTCAAGAGTCAAAACTTCCTGAATTCTCTTTATATGTTATGTAAAACATTCACTGGTACAAAACATCTGAATTTTTTGGCTTAGTTGATCATTATCTTTATCGTCAGATTTCAAGTGTAAATAACCCACTTCAAGGTGAACTGCAGGTTGCCTTTTTCTACATGTTTTTATTTGTAAGAAGAAAATAGAAACAAGTTGAAACCAAAGCACATTTCTGAATTGCTACTTATTTTGGCCATTACCTTTAATGATCAAACAGTAATTGAAAAGAAAATAAAAACACCTATGTGGAACTGAAAACATCTTACTGAACTACTCTTACAAGAATTAGGAACCAGTTATCTAATTAGGTAATCACCAGTGCAGCAGCTTATTTTAAGGTGCCTTAATTTTAAGATGTTCTTTAGCAGCCTCTTAAATTTACATACTTTCAAGAACTTCCACATGTAAAACACATCATACTTGCAGAGGCTTTGCAAGTAGCTGCCTGCTAGCAAGATATGAATAAGATCACTTCTGAAAGTATTTCAAACTACTTGAGAAACAGCACAGTGACTTTAGAAGTTGAGGAATGACAGAATATGTATGTATTGTTTTTCCCTGTGTGTGAAGGCAGCAGGCAAACTGTAGCTGTTCAGTTTACCTTCAGCTTCTCTCTCAAGGGAAGAGCCTGTTTCTGTAAGGCTGGTAACTACACAGCACAAGAACTGTACAGCAACAATTCTGCTATGAACGTGGGTCGCTGTGGAAGATGTCAAGGAGAATGGACTAATGAGTGCTTTTATTTGCACTGGCCGCTGGCCCTCAGAGCTGCAGCACAACTTGACAGGTATGTTCACAGACAGAGAGTTAATCTGAAGTACACTTGAAGACCCTACTCATATCGCAGCCTCTCAATTTATATTTATCTGGCCATTCAGTAAAATCCTGCATGATCCATCAAAATCCAGGGCCTAAAGTTGGCCCATGGCTGGCCAGCCTCACCTTCTGCCTCAAACCTGTGCAGCTCCACGTAAAACCGGTTAGCTGTAACTCCCTAATACTATTTCTGCCTTTCTCACCTACGCTGTCTCTATCGTCCAGAAAAAACAGAGGACATCTAAAGAGGTCTCCAAACCTCTGAGAAGGCCTTTGACTCCCAGAACTCCAGATGGAAATGGAAAGCCAGATGTGAGCTATAAACTGTGATGACAACTACAGCAAAGAAGTAATGCAGAGTTAATGCTCGTTATGCACAATCTTGCACAGAACTGACCAGCCTCTGTTGTTCAACTACTACTGCTTCATAGAAGCATTACACATTTTTTTCACAAGTTTTCCTCTCAAAAAACAAAGCAGCATTTGTTTAGTATCTTCTGTTTAGAGGACAAAAGATTTCTTCCCTTAACTGGGTAGATCTCCTCAAAGCTGGCAACACATGCCATATGGTACCATTAGATCCCAACAGCATAATATCACCTCACACCTGAAAAACTAGCTTATTTTATCCAGTAGAACAGAAGTAAGTAATCAATTTTCAAATGAGACTTAAAGATGATGTACATGTAATGTGTATTAAAAAGCATTAGTATGCACAAGATAAATATCTAAAGAGATTATAGTGAAAATTAGTACATGGACTCAATGGTGTATTACGTCCTACGGAAGGAGTTACTACTAATTCATTGTCCTGTGTGACCTCTTAAATCATCTCCCATCATAAAACCAAAATCTTTTTTCAAGTTGTGGTTAGTAAGAATCTGTATGTCACGCAAGTCTAAGTTAGAAAAAAATCCATACCTCTATGCTTCTTCCTTCTAAAACATTACCTATGATTTTTACATTTAAAAATTTGCTGACTGCACACTTAACTGTTCTGCACTATTTTCTAAAAATCACTGTAAAATAAAACACTATTTGAAACACCTTGACAATTCACCTCCTATAAATAAAACATACATCCTATACTTGAACTTAGTGTGAAGAGTTATAAATAACTATTAAATAACAACTGGTAAATGTTTCTGTTCCATAAATACAATGGCAGAATGATCCTGCATAATAATCAGGTAGGTTACTTTGGATGACACCACAACAAAAGTTCTATTATTCATAGGAAAAATAATCCCTAAATTCATAAATATCTGAGGCATCCCAAGTGACTTTCAAGTAAATACAAACAGTGTAATGTTTCTTAATTCAATCATAAGAAAGTTAATTTCATACAGTTTGAATGTAAGTCATTGGAAACACTAGCTATTTACCTATACTAATACAACTTAATAAGATCTGTGCCTTGAAATTCTAAACTGATTTTTCTGTAGAGTTAAGATTTCCATTAACCTACCCAAAATAATATGGGAGGCTCTGTAATTACAAATAGCAGACTGCTGATGGGACTTGTTTTGGATGCTTTCAACAGCACACTACAATTCCATTTGAAAATTTCTTACATACTGCATAGTAATGGGCTGAGTTGCAGGTGAAATGCAAAGATACAGAAAGAGCTTGAAGTTCTTTTCCTGACCAAAGATGTTGTGATTACTAGCACTAAGGAAGGAAAAAAAAAGAGTGTCAGAATTCAGCATTTCTCAGCATTAAAAGGTGTGTTGCACTATAAAACAATACAATATTCATTTATTCATATGTCGCTATTGTTCAGAATAAACTTTTTTTAAAAATGTAATTATTATCTCAGTTGTATCCTTTTGAATCTCTGCTCAGTAAAAAGAGAGGAAGGTTTGACCTGAAATTCTGCATAGGATTCATTTTGTCCAGAACTAGCTTGGGGGGAAATAATGACTAAAAACATTTTTAAAAACAGCAACAGCATCTGGGAGGATGGTTCTAAACATGCAGAGCATTCAGGTGTGTGCATTTTTAAAAACAGCAACAGCATCTGGGAAGATGGTTCTAAACATACAGAGCATTCAGGTGTGTATTTATGGCAGTCCCACTGATAGAAATGCTCAGCTGGTTTTCCAGATTCTTCTCTGACGCTATAAAATTCTCAGTACAACCATTTCATTCAGACACAAAATGTATGTAGCCAGAAAATAACAATGCACTTAATTTTTCATTTTAGCATCATTAACATTTTTAATACGCTGTACTTTGTTTAAAATTAAGCATCTATACTCCCATTTGCAATATTACAAACTTACGAAACCTAATTCAGAAGGTACATTATCACAGTTCAAGTACCTGCTTCCCAAACATGCAAATAAACAATGTTGATACCGTAGGTAACACAAAACACAGGTGAGCACTGAAACATGTCCCAATCTAGCTAGTCCACAGAAATGTTCACATAGCTGCCTCAGACATATGAAAAAAATTTCACACCTTCCATAGAGACTCCCATACACTATAATAAAAGCTTTTAAATTCTCATACTGTCATGTACTTCTTGTCAGTCAGAGCAATAAAGATTTCTCAGTTGTCCATCTTTTGTCTTTTTACATAAAAAATATATAGGTGCGTAAGTGCAATTATGGTGCATTTGTGTGCGTGACTGGAATCAATCTCTGTTTAATGATGCAAGTTCATGGTAACCAGTATTTACCAGAAATACTTAAATTGAATGATTCTGCATTCTGCTCTTGGTTCTTTTTCGGGGAGGGGGGGCGGAGTTGATTTTGGTTTTCTTTGTTTGTTTTACCCTTGCTGAAAAAAATTCTTAGCATTATTAAAAACATTAAACTTTAAATAAATCAGAAAATTGTGGGCATTCAATTAAGTACACAATAACTTCTTTTGGAGGTTGCAACCATATGGACTATTTTCATATCAATGTCTGCAGACAGCTATGCTTAAATACATAAAAATATATCTTGCCCAATGTGAATGCATGAGATGTTATCTTCCTTCTAAAAGATTACCATTCTTACAAGATTCAGGTAGTGTCAGTATCACAGGTCTGCTTTGGTGGTTTGCTGATTTCCTTCCTAGTCTTGTTCTCAGTATTAAAAGCTTCTATAAAGAAGCGTGAAACATGAAGTGCACAGAAGTTTTGCACAAGCAGAACTAGTGAATAAACTTAATCTACACTTAGAGGTTACTTGCAGTTTTGCATTACAGAATCAGAGTTAACAAAAACTGCATGCTAGGAATAATGTTTGGTGGTGATTGGGATTCAATTTACTGCAAAACTGTGAGTATGTAAAAGGTATGTATAAAGACAGATTCTTAACTGCACTTTATAACTGCAAAAGTGCAGCTGTAGCTGTTTTAAAAGATTTTAACCAAGAGACTAGATTTCACAAATTTCCTAAAAAATATCAGTGAATCTTGATGCTGGATGAAATAGGAGGTTGACTTCATTGGTGGGTTTTGTCAGAAAAACACATTTTCAGAGTTTCTATTTGGGGCTTTCCCTTTGATCCCTTTGTAGTTTTAAAGACAGTTTTCCCAAAAAACTATGTTTAAAAAAAACTGTGGTGCAAAATCCCCTATCAGTGTATTGTTTAACTAAATAAATAAACCTTAAGTTTACTAAAACGGCTGATACCATATATTAAAAAAACAAAAAAAACCCAAAAAAAAACCAACCAAACAAAAAAAATCCACTAGACACACTTTGTAGCTAAGAAACCAGCATCAGGATCTAGTTGTTCTGTGAAAATCTTCCAGAATTCTGATGTACTTAATTTTTTATAAGGTGTCAAGAAACATACTTTTGTTCCTGTTATGATTTACTCTCCCTTCCTCTTGCTGCCAATTCCTTTTATATATTTCTTTCCCACCTTCTTCCTTTTTTCCCTTCCCCTGCTTATTGCCAGCTACTACAGAGTCCTACTCATCTTGTATCACTTCCAACAGTTCTCCTTGTACAGTCTTCAATTATTATAATAAAGCTCTCTGAAATTGTATAACAAGACTTTAGATTTTCTTGTTTTAATTATTTAGATATGATAAATGACAAAATATTGCAAGATGCAACGTTTCAAGAATACAATTAAGCTTCCCATCTATGGACCACATTCCTTATTTGGAGTTTGTCTTAAAGTACAACTGTACCCATGCAGCCCTTTTTACTTGTGCCGACAGTGACTTAAGTCACTAGAGATACGCCTTCTAAAGTCAGCAATGAATGAACTATTGATGAACACAACCAGCATAGATGGAAGCCCAAAACTGGGAAGCCATTCTCATCTAGCCTAGGGCCAACTACTGTTATTACTTTGTTTCAAGCAGCTGCAAAAACCATGAACATGCTGGAAGGTGAACAGAGCTGCTAAAAGCGTCTCAGCGCTGTATCATATTTCAGCCTTACTGAAAACTTACTTGTAATTTTAGGCACATCTAGATGTGTTACTGAAAAAAAAAAAAAAGTAAATTTAATCATAAAACAAGCAACTGGGAAAAAAAAAAAAATCTTAATTTACTCCAAAAAAGCAAGCTTAGGAAAAAGTCATGACCTGATCAAGTACCTCATTATCTATTAAAGCTCCCAGCTGATCTCAGTTAAATATTTAGCCTGAGTTTGCACTTCAGTCCCTGACCTTGACCCAGCGCTGTTAAGCTAGATATCTTTCTACTTAGAATGGAATCCTAAGCATGATCCTTTCAAGAAATTTCAAGCATAATCTAGTGATTCAGTGTCGTGGGTTAAAGTTAACTTAAA
>NW_010105639.1:0-455 GCF_000699245.1 Pterocles gutturalis | reverse complement strand
AAAAAATAGGAAAAGAAAAGGAAAAAATAAGAAAAGAAAAGGAAAAATTGGGAAAAATAGGAAAAGAAAGAAAAAAAAGGAAAAGAAAAGGAAAAATAGGAAAAAATAGGAAAGGAAAAGGAAAAAATAGGAAAGGAAAAGGAAAAAACAGGAAAAGAAAAGGGAAAATAAGGAAAAATTTGTGAATTTTTTTTTTCCCGAAAATAAGGAAAAATTTGGGAATTTTTTTTTTCCCTGCAGCCCAGACACACGTGCCCAGGATGCTCTCCGCTGCGGGGCACGGGTGATGTGGGGGAATGGGATTGCTCCGGGGAAGCGGAAAAAGCAGAGTTACACCCAGGCGGGGTCGAGGGGAACGATTTCAACCCTCCCCACCTCCCTAAGCAGCAGCGAAGTGGCTGGAGGAGGAACTGCCTGGCCACGGTCACCTCCCGTGCCGCGCCGGGCTGGAGTTT
>NW_010105638.1:0-60702 GCF_000699245.1 Pterocles gutturalis | reverse complement strand
TAATATTTTTTAAAAAAATCTAGAATAATATCTGTAGATTTATAGAACAAACACAATTCATCATTACATGATGTTAATAAAGTTTACAGTAACTTACATCAAAAGGGCAATGTTAATTACAACTCAAATCCCAACATGTGCTCGACAGATCAAAATATTAAGTTGCTGTGATTGATTATTGCAAATAGTGTGGGGTGGTTTAATTTTAATTAACTGTGCTTGATTTGCATTTCCTTTACTGTTCCATTCTAGTGAAAACAGAGTTGTCATGTAGAGGACACATCTGTTGATAACAGAGGAGGTTTTGTGTGAGTAACAAGTAATAAATATTGGTAGTACATTAAAAAAAAAAAAAAAAAAAAAAGAACCTAGCAATTGCTTTGCTTTTTTTCAAATATCAATGAAGACTAATGAATGAAAATATACTGGATTTTGTTTTAAGATAATTTTAAAGTAAATTTACCAGATGAAATGTCAGCAGATGAACCTTGAAGAACAGTACTGTAGAGATGTATTGTTTTTATTTTATATGTTGCAGTAAGCTCCCCACTTGCTTATTCTGCATATCTCGGGAAACAAAGCCAGGAAGCAAAGTGTTAGAAATACATCTGTGAGAGGATAATAGCCTGGGAGATAGAGAGCAAAATGATCCATGGAATATTTTAATTTTCGTCTGTGACAGTTGGGATATGGACATTTGGAGGAATTCTGTCTCAGATGCCTTTAACCACAGGTCTGCCGTGGGGGTGGTGTGGTGTTGGGGATGCAAGAGAACCTCCACGAAGGTCTCGGATGACACAGGGGTTACTGTCAGACAATTGGTAGCATTTCACTTAGAGCAGTTTAAGACATTTTCACTTTTCTCAGAAAGAAGTTATGACCTTTCAGATGAGATGAATGTTAATACAGTCTATTATAATGCAAATGAAACATTTTAAAGGTATCAGCAGCTCCCTGTAGTTAGTTGTTTTGTTTCCATTGCCACAAGCTGCGGGAGTCTGTATGGTTGCTGTGTCCACTTCGGGGACAGAGGGAGCGACAGTAGCTCTCAGCAAAGGACAGTTAATTTTTTTAAGCTCTTGTAACTCAGACATTTACTTTTCTCTGGCTTTATCCTGTGCTACCATCTCAACTGGCACAACAATACTAGCAAACCCCTTATATATGGGCAGGTTTTGGAATTTTTCTGCCTTTGCATTTACACCATTTCCTCAGCTGATGCCAGCTAAGCTATCAGAAGCTGTCTTCCGTTGGTGTAAGGTTATGAGTATTTCACCAAAGGCCAAGCTGGCAAAGTGGTTAGTAATGCAGAGGTCTAACTTTTTCTGTCTGATTTAGCATAAGGGGTTTTCTCCAGAAGAATATTGTAATGTAAACCAGGTATAATTTTATTAATATGATTGATTGAGCTGGGTGAGGGATTAGGTGAAGAAAACCTGTAAAGATTAAGACAAGTTTCCTTATCATAGAATTATGTAAATCCTACTTTGTTTTTTTTTTTTCCTGTTGTACTCTGGCAGCATATATTGGGTGAATTGAGTGATCTTTTAACTTAAAGAGTAGATATCTCTTTTGAGATTCCAGCTTTGAACCCCACTGCTAAAATGGGACTACAAAAATAAATGTAATATTTCATGTTTTAGTCTTTGGTTCCTCTTAGGTGTCTTTTTTTCTTTTCTTTGTTTTTACTTTTATTTTATTGTGTGGGGAATTTATGTCTTTGGCCTGTAGATTTCTTGGCTGGAGAAACAAGTTTAACGTTTCTCTTTTTTTTTTTTTTTCTTTTATCTTTTGACAGGCAGAAAAATAATCAGTCTAAATATTCAGTCAGTCACAACTTACAAGACCATTTCTAATGTTATTGGATATTTAAAAGGAACTGCATTTCCTGGTAAGTAGCCCTTTATCATTTGTATCGATTATTTGTTTCAGGATGGCTGGGAGTCATAGCTGGGGTCAGGATTCTGCTTTGCCTGATAATGCACTGATACAGAGGAAGAAGAGAGCCTTTCTTGTACTCATTTTGTGATTTGATTTGTGACAAAACAGAACTTAAGGGTTAAACAGAGTATGAGCTCAAGGGGATATTATAGTTACAATGAGCATATTTTTACACAACAAGCAGGAATTGCGTGTAGACCATAGAGAGTATTAGTATTTTATACCAAGTAACTGTTGCTGGTTTTAATTTTACAGTGTGCTATATTGCATGATTTGAATTAATATGCAAGCTGTCTATACAACTTTAGAAAAAGTTTTGGGTTTTTTTTTTTTTTTTTCTAATGTTAGCAGAGTTTTGAGATAAATAAAACTCTGTGCTTCAAGTCCTGCACATCTATATGTAATCCAGGTGTCTCACTGAAACCAAGCACAATCTCTAGCTTAGTTAAGAATCTAATATCAAATGCGATTATAGTGTACAAAAATCTAAGTTCTTAATCACACTTGCTGCAGCCTTATTTTGTGTTACAATTGTGCCTTAAGCTAGTTATGAATAATAATTACTCTTCTGTATGTCTAAGAACTAAACAATAAAATTCTGAGTGCCACTGTCACATAAACCACAAACACCCTCCCTCTCCTTTGATGCTGTATGAAGATAATACGATAACCAGGACATGATAGGAATGAAAGTCATTTTGAGCTTAGTTTGTCATCAAGTGAGTTTGCCTAAAAGTTGAAGGGTTTCTGCAACATGAATGAATGCTGTTGCTGGCTGCTTAGGTAGTGCAAAGTGTTGTAGACCCATTCCAATTTCTAATGTACAGATGGCATCATCATCAAAACATCACATTTGCCTTGATTAATACTCTTTTATTAGGTTCAGAAGAAAGGTTGAAAATTTATCTACAGTCCCTTAGGAGGCAGGCCAGTCATTTTATATTTTAAGTGATGGAATGAAGGAGGTGGAGAAGATTTAAGTTTATTCTTGTTAGTGAAATAATGACTCAGTTTTGTGCATGCTGAATGCTGTACTTTTCACCAGAACAAATCTTTTTTAAAAAACAACATAGAAAACAATTAGCACAGTGAATTTAATTTCCGTCAAGAATTTGAATTTAGTAGTCTACTATTGCTAATGTTTTGCAAATAGTTGTCATGGAATTTGAAAGGTAGAAATTGCCATGTTTAGACATACTGTCTACTGAATTGTGAAACAAACAAGGCAAACAATTTTAAAAAGCATGCATCAGTTTCTGTTTAATAAATTCTTTATCTCCTCTCTACCTGAATTTTTAATCTTATTATTGCATTCTTAATAAGAAGGTACTTTTTAAGTATGTTAGTGTGTGCTTACCTCTAAGAATTTAAGGATACATAATCACGTGAAGTCAGTAGCACTACCCAGGTGCTAACAGTTTGTCCTGTAAATATCTTGCTGAAGAAGGGCCATAGCAACTGGCTTCTAACATAGGCATAAGTTAAGCGTGAAATGCACCATGGATAACATTTTGTACAGAATCAGTGTGAAACCTTCATTTGTTTCTCTGTTCTCCTAGTTGATACTGTAGCCATACCCCTCGACTGATTTGAATAGTTGATGTTTTCATGGCATTGATTCTCTGTCATTTTGATGGGGTTTTGCTGGTTTTATACACCTGAAATATTCACCTTTATGTTCCCAAAAATGCAGAAAGAAAGCAGAATTTTTCTTTAGTGCTTAATAAAAGACTGCAGAGCATCACCAAGGGTGGTTATTTTTTGCTCAAAGGCCTCCTAACACACATACACAGACAAACACATCTATGTAATGGTGATCTGATTTGACATTTGATCTGAGGAGTAGCAATGAGCATCTGAAATCCCAAGATTTTAAAAGATTTAGGAGCAGAGGAAATGTGGTAGTTGGTAGCCTTTTAAAACCTGAAAAACATAATAATGATTTTGTAGCTCTATTGGACATGATTGAAAACGGGATGTATAACAAGAGAACACAGTATAAAGTCACTCTCTCTTAGTGATAAATCCCTGTTGTCCACTCCATCACCACCCTAAACACTATCCCATCTTACCACTTCAAAAGTATCTGATAGATATTTTTTCTATATCTCTAGTCCTTTCTTTCTCTTTTTTCTTATCATATGATCTCTTTCTTTACATGCTTCAGCAAATGAGTATGAGAAAGGACAGCTGCTGCCTCTGTAAGCATGACCATCCTTTCTCCTATGTTTTTCCTATAGTCATTTGCTTTAGGGTGTTGCCTCTATTCAAGAGGGAGGGATGAGCAAAGATGAAGAATTTCAAAGGAGCCACCAGCTGTTATGTTTTACCCCTGTTCATTCAGCTGGCATCTCCCTATAGTAGGTTGCTTCTTCTGGCTTTCTTCTCCCTCAAAATTTCTTGTACTATTTTACATAAGGTCTCTTTTTATCCCCCCTTCACATATGCTGTTCACAGACTGAACAGAAATTATGAAACGGGGCAAGCAATGATCCTGTCTGATCACCCTGGGTTAGTGGCACTTCCTCTAACAACCTGGAAGCCTGTAAGACCATTCGTTTCTGTTCCCAATTCTTAACATTTGAACCCAAATGACACCTAGAGATTGTTGTGGATCTGGCATCACTTGATAACTATTCTTCTGTTCTCTATCAGTGTCCTGAAATATGGAAAGAACACCTTTAAAAGTCTAGATTGGACCAGAAAGAGACTTTCCTAAATATCAGAACACAGCCAGTAAGCAATCCGTCAAAGAATCTTTGGTTGTGACTTCATCTTCCACAGAAGGTCTAGTGGTTTAATAAGTCATTCAGAATAACCCTGTGTAGACTTTTTTGACACATGTCAGTCATGCTACTCATTCATATTGTTTCATACCACATCATCCTTTTGGAATAAAATGGAGTTCTTTACGCTTGTGGGTTAGTATTTAGATTATATATTATGCCTCAAGAGATGAAGATTTCATTTAATTTCTCTGAAAAAAATGGTGGGTTTTTTCCAGATAACCACAGGCATGTTCTTTATTTCAGGTTGAAACTTCTTGCTTTTCATTTTATAAAATACTTCCTTCCACTGTCATCAAAGTTGCTAGGTCTGACTTACCGTTTCTGTATCATTCATTATCTTTATTCCTCTGTCATGTCTCCTCTCTAAACCTGCAATCCAGGTCTTTTCAATGTCTCCTTACATGGAAGTTTAAGTCCTGATACATAACCGTTCTGGTTACCAGCTTCTCAACTGCTGTTTCTGCAATATCTTTTTTGAGATAGGGTGGTGAGCACTGAACACAGTCTTCCAGGTGAGGGAGTACTAATACTTTATGTATTTTTTTCTGTGGTTCTCATTGTACTACTGCACCTTTTGTTTTCTTTTTTGGACTCTAATATATATTGAAGATAGAGTTTCCTGCTTAATAATTTGTGTTTTTTCATAACAGTCTAATGTGAGCATGGAACTTTATTAGATTATCTGTATGATGAAGTCCTGGCTGTAAACATGGTATATATCAGATTTATAAGAAGAGAGAGTAATAAATAAACAACAAAGGCAAGGGCATGGATATTAAATTAGGAAAGTATATACATATATTTATTAACCAGTTTATTTTTAAGTATTGTTCACAGTTTTATGTATTTACTAATTACATTTATGTATGTACTATTGTCTTGCACATGATCATATAAATTTGTGTTGACAGCATTCTGTTGTATTAATGACATTACAGACTACTAATACAGTTCATATTTTAGTTTTTTTTAATTCTTTTAATGCTGTTATCCTGAAGAAATTAGATTCTTTTGTCTGTCTTTTTTTTTTCACATTTCAGACAGATATGTCATTGTTGGTAGTCATCACAACAGTTTGAATACTTATGGTGGACAAGAATGGGCCAGTAGCACTGCTATCATCACAGCATTTATACAAGCCTTGATGTTGAGGGTTAAGAGAGGCTGGAGACCTGACCGGACCATTGTTTTCTGCTCGTGGGGAGGAACATCATTTGGGAACATTGGTTCATATGAATGGGCAGAGGTAAAATAATCTTTCAAGGGCTCATTGCAATGATTACTTTTATTGAAAGCATGAAGATGGTGTGAAATTATCACATAGAAATTATGGTTCATTAACTGGTCTGTGACATCTGTCTGTGTACATTCTTGTACTTCATAGCAAATGCAGTGAACACATCTATAGAGGCTGTTCCTCTGGAACAAAAAAGCATGTGTCATAATGAGATGTCATTTCCATAGCTTTGAAGGGTGTGTATACAGCACCTTTGTGAGCTGATTCCTTTCCCTAATTGAGCAGAGGACTGTAAAACAGGGAATTGCCAAGAGTTTGGGGGAGAGCAGGAAAACTCAAACAAGACCTAGGCCCAGGAATAGCTTAGAGGGCTTCTCTTCTTTCTTGGGGGTTCACCAGATACTAATTTTTATTTGATAGGCTTAGTGTGAGGAGAACTGAATCAAGAGCACACTGTATGAGAAGTGAACTGTACCATGGTTTACATTAATTACGTAAACTTTTCAGTGTCTCCATGGCTAGTGCTGATTCACTTTTCACATATTTGGGCTAAGGAGTTATATACAATCTGACACAGAATATTCCTTGGGCTCTTATTTCCAACAGTATAGAAATCAGCTTATTGAAAGAAAATACCTCATCAGAGTATTGCTGATCATATATGATTACAGTGGACTTCAGCTGATAAATTAAAGGAACAGCTGGCAGAGAGGTTCATGGCTGCTGAATTAAAACAGTAGATAAAGTGAAGAGTTAATTGCTTTTTATCATTCATGAGAAGTGACGAGCTCTCATTGGAGTTTCATACTTCCAACATGGTTATTCTTCAAAAACAAGAGGGGGTGAAAAAATCAAATTGAAAAGATCCAGGCTGGAGGCAAAATTTGTTTAGTTCCACTTCAAGTCAGCTTTACATCAGGTGTAATTGTGTTACTCCTCTTCTGTTCAATATAAAGAGTCACTTCATGCAAAGAGTAACTCATTAATGAGAAGGCAAAAGGGATCTTTTTTAAAAAGAGATAATTGAAACAGTTAGTATGTACTATTTTTGTAGTCTAAAACATAATAAAGTGAAAGCACTGGGAAGTTATGCAATTCAAATCTGAATTTGGTCTCTAAAAATTTGAATACATTTAACTGTTGATAATGATTGCTTTTGAAGTTTGTCTTCTGTCAGGCATAAGTTTAAAAGGCCTTCATGTTGTTTCACAGTATGTAATGTTTTCGTTTTTGTCCCTGCAAGTGCAGTTATTTTTAATTCCTCCCAGACCTGTTTGCATTTTGTTGAGATGATGTGTGAAATGGAATTATAACTTCTGCTATATAGAGAAATAACACTAAGATATCCTTTGAAGTTCCTAACAGGATGTAGTAAGAAGTAGTAGTTAAATAATACTTAGGGAATCACAGAGGACAAAAATGTAGGGTGCCGTTTTTCCCTTGAAGAACTGAAAGAACAAAAAAAGTCTTAATTATAATGATGCATGGTAATAACCATTATTCTGCTCATGTTGTAGGATCTCAAGAGAGTTCTTCAAAGAAATGTTGTGGCTTACGTTAGCCTCCATAGTCCAGTCAGAGGCAACTCAACTTTACACCCTGTTGCATCTCCTTCTCTTCAGCAACTGGCAGCAGAGGTTAGAAAGAAAATATTTTCTTTCACATCTGGTTTATGAGGTTACATGGTTAACCCCCTTGATGGTGGTTGGTTTTAGATGCTACAGGTGGAGGTTGTTTTGTTCAAGCATTTCAGCCTCAGTAATACACATGAACTACTTTTACTAAGCAAGCAGGTTAATTTAAAGAAAAAAAAATTACAAGGTTTATTAAGAGGTTGTCCAGTGATTAGGTGATAATTTCCTTACAGAAAAGATCTGGTTTATTCTGTGTAAGTATTGTGAAAAACGCAATGCAAAATCGTTTCTTTTCAGGGAAGAAAAGGCTTTTTATTTGTGGAAAATTATTTATAATGTTATATATATATGAGTCTACAGGTGTTATGGCTATGTCAAAATTTTATTATAAATTTTAGCTGTTATATTTGCAAAAAATAATATTCTGATATGTTGCTAGCCTTTTGTAGCCTATTAGTGTTTGCAGTCCTGTCTCCATGAAAAAAGCTATTTACTATTTAAATGTCCTGGTTTCAGCTGGGACAAAGTTAACTTTCTTCATTGTATCCAGTAAGAGGCCGTGTTTCGGATTTGTGCTGAGGAGAAGGCTGATCACATACTGGTGTTTGTAGTCGCTGCTGGGACAGCTAAGGACTTTTCAGCTTCTCTGGTTTGCTAGTGTCTGCAGGTGCAGGAGAAGCTGGGATGGAGCACAGCCCCAATTACTAGCCTAGGATTCGAGTTCAGGTTTAGGATTGAGACCCAAAGTGGCCAGTGGTGTATTCCATATCATGTACATCATGCCCAGTATATAGATGAGGCTCTGTCCAGAAGTTCTCTCTCTTGCTCCAGGTTGGCTCCCTTTGGGTCTCCCCTCTCCCAGGGTCGTCTAGGTCTCTTGAACGCTCAGGCTCTTATCTCTGTTCCAGGATTGTGGTCTCAGGACTCTCCCTGCTCCAGGATTGTTAGCTGGGAACGGGCTGAGCCTTGGTCATTGGGTCATGAGCAGTATCACTGTGTATTGCTCATTTTTATATTTGTCTATATTGTTATTATTAGTATCATTATCTTCAATATTATTGTAGTTTAGTTATTAAATTGTTCTTATTTCAAGCCACAAGTCTCTTTTACCTTGACCCCTTTAATTCTCTCCCACATCCCTAGGAGGGGTAAGGGGGGGAGGGTGAGTGAGCGATTGTTGTGATGTTTTGATGCTAGCCAGGGGTTCAAAAACAATGTATTACATTAGATCCTTGAGCTATTTGTTTTTAATCTCATTTTGTTTCTTTGACTTCACAATATGATCATGGAAGTGATCTGAAAACTGTAAACTGTCTGGAGCTGTGCGGCAGACACTTTATTATCTATTTATCGCTTTATTAAGATTTCATTTTTTTATTTTAATAAGCACTGTAATATTAAGAGAGTTACAGTCATGCCCTCTATTTTGGAGAGAAAGCAAAGGAAATATTTTTTTCACTTCCATTTTATTTCTGTGGTGCATTTGGGTATGATGTTGTAATATTTTGTAGTACTTGTTGTAATAGCAATTTTATCCTTCCAGTAGTACAGACACAGCCTCTGTTTGCAGTCTTGCCTTGCACCAGTTAATTAGTTACCTGTTAGTAAAACGTGTCAAGAACTTAATTTTTTTTCTTCCAATAAACTCCCTTCACCTTACCTCACCTAAGACTTTATTATTGAGATTATATCCATTCTACATATTTACCCTGAATCCCTGTTTAAAATTTTGCAAAGGACAAAATGCATGCAAGGTAATCTGTATACTTTTTTTTTTTTTTTTCTGGGATAGCATTACTTATAATTAATGCAACTGTCATACAATTTGTGACATTAAAAAGATTTGTAGGAATTATTGCTTCCAAATGCTGGCTAGATTTCTGAATTCGTGTCAAGTATATTGACAGTGATGGAACAGCCCAGCATAGATCTTTATTTGTTCCCATGGGTACTCGCAATTTGCCATGTGTCTAGAAGATTTTCTCTGGAAGACTGATCTACTTATAAAGAATATTGATGTTACTTCTAGCACTTGCCAAGAAGACAGTGTAATTAGAAATTACCTCATGGTGCAAATGGGGTAAGATGTGTCTTTTTGGAGCTCATCTCATCTTGAAGAAGTTGTGAGTCCATTCACGTGAGATTCTTGTTAACAGGTGCAGGTTGCATAGAAGTGCTTAAAAAGTCTGGTGAGAGACAAGGATCGTTTTAATTTGGAAGAGTAATTCTCTGAAATTAGGTTTGTTAGAACAGGAAAGAAGGTGAAACAGGAACTTAAAATTAGTTATATCAATTAATTTTAAAATGTAAAGAGAAAATAGCCAGTCTTATTTCGTTAGATAGGAACTTTCCATAATTTATGGATACATGTGAGATATTGCATTGTACCTTTGGATTCAATGGTAAAACTAACACTTCTATGTTTAGAACTACACAGGGGAACAGCTTGCATTATTTTTCCTGTTCTTAAACAGTGTTGCAACACAGTTTTGAGGAGGGGAGACTAAGACCTGTCACCATTTGCACTAAGGACTGTAGTTGGGTTTTGTTCAATGGTTAACGCTGTGCTAAGAAGGTGGGCACTCCATCTCGATAAAACAGAGGAAGAATATTTTCCTAGGGACAATTAATACTTGTTACAAACACTTACAAAGGTTAAGTGATAAAATTCTAGGGAAAACAAAAACAAGTTTGTCCTTTGGAAGAAAACTCAAGCAAAAATCACACTAAGTGCAGAGCACTCCATGAATGCTACAAAGACCATAGCTTAAAGAGAACTGTGGAGAAATGGCAAACTAAGATAAACAAATGCATAAAATAGTTTTTACTTTCTGTGCTGTAAATATGTGGTTTTTCTAAAATTAAATTTTGGATACTTGCTAGTCATTGCAGCTTCCAAAATACTTATCTTTCTTAATTTCTGGAAACTGTAAGAAAATAAAGAAGAAACTTTAATTGAAATGTAATTTGTATGAATATTTTAGACTTACCAATAAAAGGAAAATTCACAAACCTGATGAGCTGTCTACTATGTGAGATCTGGTGGTCAGAGAATAGGATAAAGTGCTTGGCTAATTAGCAGAGACCATGACTTCTTAAAGATGTTTTATGTAAAGGGATTACATCTTTATTTTAGTTGCAGTTTTCAAAAGTGAGCTACATAAGCAGTCTGCAAATAATAATTTTGTGTGCCTGTCAGTGGGATTCTGGTTGAAACACCAAATTACATGAAGAAGCTAATTTAAATATTTGGATTAATTAAGCAAAGAGGAATTCAAACAATTCAGAGACCTTGACATATTTAATTCAAATCTTTTTTATATAACTATGCTAATCAGTGTCCACATTAACAAGAGGGAAATACTGCCAAGTTATATTTTTGGCCTACTATTATTTTTTAAGGAAAATTATTATTAATTCACTTGCTCAGTTAGTGAATCACCATTTATTGGCAGAGTGTCACTGGTAAATTGGATTTGTTTGCTGGCATTCGTTCTCTGTAAATAAGGCCATTAATGAATTTTTCTATAATTAAAGTAAATTAAAAAAAAATTACTTTTACAGAAGTAAAAAAGTTATTAAGAAACATAAATTAATTTCTGTTTTCTTTTTACTGATTGTATGACCACTGCTGATCAGACTCCAGGTCTGCTGTTATTGGTGAACTCAAGAAAACTTACTGCTCCTTTCTCCTGGGGAAAAGAGCCATTTAAAGCTGTCAAAGAATGAATTCAGCTCTTTCTATATCAGAAATTAAAAATTACCAGGAAATTTCAAAAGTCATTTCAAGCCAGTCAAATACGTGTGAAAAATCTCTGTATTTTAGAAATTGTTTATGAGGTTTTAATCAGTAATGTAGTTGAAATGCATTTTGATACAATGAGTTAAAGAAGCATAATTCCCGTAGTATTGCCACTCCTGTCTTTGGTTGCAGGCAGAATCTGACTTCACTGAATGTAACAGGGAAAAGTTTTACAGCTGAAAATATCTGATGTTAGGAAAAGAAAGATGCAGGAAATAGCCTTCCTGAAGTTTCTGCAGAAAGCTTTCTTTGGGCAGGTAAAACGTCATGCAGTTCAAACCTTTGCCTCTTCACAGAGCCTTAAAGGTGATTTCAAAACCTGTTTTGTAGCGATCTCTTTTAAGACTTCAATGCTTCGGCTGAGAGCCTTCTAACATTTAGGAGAGATGCTAACTTCTCAACCTTGTGTTGTCTCTCCCTCGTCTTGATTAGATGTCTTATTGTATAATTACTTGAAGCAGACTGAATATTTTACCTTCAATAAGAAATCTGGCATTAGGAGGGAATCTTCTAAAAAGAAACAAGAAAAAAAAAGTCAGGTTGGAAACTAGCTGCCTCTCGGTTTTACCATGTTCAACTTTTTCTCTAGAATGAGAATGATCACTTCAATTTTAGTTGTAAAGATTTTTAAAAAGCTGCAGGTCAGGTTGTAATTTATTGCTATTGATTTTTTTTTTTCCATAGGCTTTTGAGCTCTCCTAGATAATTGTTGCATTCTGTGTCTGCATGGGAAAGAAAAACAATATTTATTATTAAGATGAATAAACAGCTTGTGGGTTTGTGTGAGTGCAGATTTAGATGGTCTTCCTGCTGTTCTGTATGTTGTCAGTGTCTGTGACAGTCAAGGAAGGGATTTGATACATTCTGGCTGACTAGAATTTTCAGGATCACCTGCTAATTTTGGTTAATGCAATCTAGAGTCTAAAAATGCATCTAAACATATTTGGAAAAGTTATCCTTAGTTTATCCATGTTTTCTACCATTGATAGTTATTTCATAAGTATCTGTTCTGAAATCTCAGTTATATTCAAATAGCTTTTAAAGTTATTGTCATCAAATGGAGGAGTGTCAAGTATCATTTTTAAAATTGTGTAAGTTTAGCATGTTTTTATTTCATACTTTTGTCAAAAAAAATAAGGATATTAAAATTCAGTAGAAAATTAGTAATTTAAACTACTAGGCAACATACAAAAGTTAGTACAGAAATACTTAAAGTTGTTTTATTCTTTCATGTTGGCACTAGGATGAAAGGACAACTTGTTTAAGGCCATTCCAACTCTGAAACAATAAAGCTGTAGTCTACCACGTGATAACTTATGAACAAAAAAGAATATAATGTTATATAGAATAGGCTGACATGTTATCTAGTTTATGTAAACTCCATAGTAGTGCCATGTTTTCAAATTCCTGTCTTTCTTGCTAATTACAAAATATCATATTTGGTCTTAGATTCGTTATTTTTAAAAAGCTTATCTTCTGTGGTGTATCTTATTGTTTGCATTTTGTTTGCTGCATTTAGTCTGCTTATCAAGCTTTGTGAAATGATTAGTTTTTTATTTAAAACAAGTAGTGGTAGTTATTTGCAGTTGTCACTCAAAATATTTAATTAACTCCAAACACCAAAAAAGTATAATAAATCTTATTTCCAAAAAATCTTCAGGTAAGCTTGTAAAACAGTTGCCTGCACAGCTGAAATGGAACTGAATGTTCAGAGTTGAGGGTGCTTTGGAACCAATTATATTGCAATAGATACTCCTTTGGGGCTCAGGGGAATTGGGGGGAAGAAAATCACATAACATCTTTTTCTGTGTGTAATTTAATGGATCATTGCTGTAAATGAAACACAAACATGTATTTGCTTAGTTTGTTGGGGTTTTTTTTTTTTCTATAAAGGAAATTAGAGTTTTATTTTACAGATTGCAAACATTGCTGTAAATGAAACACAAACATGTATTTAGTTTGTTGGGTTTTTTTTTTTTCTATAAAGGAAATGAGAGTTTTATTTTACAGATTGCAAACGTAAGGTGTGATTAGATAAAAAATACAGACAACTGAACATGTAAAGCAACTTTGATGATACAATAGCAGAACCGGTAAGGACATCAAGCAATCACTTGATCTCACTCCTCATCCTTCTGCAAAAATAAGTCTCTCTGATGTGTTTCAGCTTCCAGTCTACAAGTTTCTACAATTTTTTTAGATGATCTGTGCTTGTCTTCTGCCATAGTAATAGTCGGAATTTTTTTTTTCATCTGTTGAAGTCATCACAGTCGAAGATCAACCTTTCTTTTCCCTTTCTTTCACTGGTGATCTTTATTTTTTTCTGCAACAACCTTTTTACGTATTGAACAAAAGTTATCATTATACACAAAAGAAAATTATACACTTTATACACTATCAGCTTCAGAGAGTTGATACATCTTCCTCAAAGTTAATATGAAAATCTGTATTTTAAATTAGCTGATGTCTCAGACAAGCAAGTAAAGTGTCTATTAAATACTGGTTTTGACAAAGATTACCACTTGAGGTGCCTTGCACTTCAACTGATGTTTTACAATGAGCTAAAATGGCAAAAAGTTATATGTAGGGTCAAAGTGACTCTACAGAGAGTGTAAATTAAAAAAAAAAAAAAAGAACAGTAGTAAGATGTTTTTCACTTTTGTCTGTTGTATCCGTGCATTGCTGTTAAAAACAGTATCCTGATCAGTTATCCAATGCCTCTTCAGAGCAAAGGGTATTTAGAATATATCTTTGTAAGTCAAAGTAGCTGTCTATTGAGTGAACCTGGAACGAAAGGCATTTTAATAAACTGAGCCTAATCTGAGAACAGCACATCTCATCCAAATCTTTCTTCATCTGAATTTCTTTTGTAAATTTTTTTAGTTCTCATCCATGTGTAAGTCTCAGTTTTGCTTTTCTTTCTCCTTAGATATTTTAAAAGATAATAGTCCTTCAATGTTAGTTTCACAATTCTAGAGCATATCACTTGTTCTGCAAAATGGCTTTGTATTTGCACTTGTGGGTTTTTTCAATCTCATTGTCCTGATAATGGAGAAAAGGTTGAGGAGGTTCTATAAAAGGTTCTATAAAATGCTGTAACCCTGGTGATTTAAGTATGTTTTTCCTGATTTATACTGTTGTAAGACAGAAGAGAATTGGGTCTTGACTTCTGATTTATTTCCCTGTAAGAATGATAAGAGTTTTCTGCTTCAGCTCTAAGAAGTATGGCTTGTATTCTCCATGAAGAGAGCATTATGTTTGTGTTGACAGAGCTAATGAAGGCATCTGATCCTGCTCATCAAAAACTGGTTGTCTTTGCTAACAGCTAATCAGAGATAGACAGGTGACACTAGTTATCATGTGAGTGATGAAAGAAATACGTTTGTTTCAAAAGAAGAAAGACTAAAATCATCTACACTTTATTAGAATTAATTTAATTAATTTCAATACTAATCATCTTTCCTTTTGCCCTGCTTATGGGGTACTTAAATGCTTGGTTTTAACTCCATGTTTTTCTCTTGAATTAGTCTTTCCTCCTACACATGAACAGTTGAGACAAAAATCAGATAAGGTAGATGATGTGTGTGGGTATATGTGTTGACTTAAGAAGAACTATCGTGGAGAAAACAAGTGTAATAGCATCTCTTTTAGAAGAGTGTTATAGAGGTCCTGAGTGGCAGGTAATCAAATCAAGCAATTTTTAAAATCGTAGCAGGGCAGCCCAATTAGATTTCTCTATCAGGCATTTTAAATTATGTGCAGAATTGATCAATTCAACAGTTGTGGCAAGCGCATACGGCAGCTTGTATTTTTAGGTAATCGCCTTAAATCCCTACCACATTTTTTGCTACAAAGTACATAATAGTATATCGTCCTGTACATTCTTTGTATTGATGCCGTACATGTGTTTTGCTGTCTGGTACCACATACACACTTCCCTCTTTTTTTCTTTTTTTTTTTTTTTTTCTTTTTTCCTGTTTCTGCAAGTGTCAAGTAGGAGGAGTATCCATATGAACACCTGATTTCTTTTTTTTATTTTTCTTTTACAAGTCTCAAAAATCTGATTCTTACAAAACAAGAATAATAGCATCATTATTATCGGAAAGGGTCAGGTTACATTAATGCAGGGCAGTACTTGTCCATCTGAGTTGATTTGTCTCCACAGTGTCTGGGAACATGAGGCAGAGTGTTTCACTACTTTATTGCTGTTGCTGTGGAATGAAAGATGTTTGTCCTGAAGATGAAGGAAGATATAAGGCTGTGTCAAGGCATAGAGTGAGAAGGCAAATGGTTGAGGAGATAATGTTAGGGTGGCACTTTGCTAGTGCTTCCCTTGGGGCGTGAGGGACGTTAGTTGTTCTCCTCTACTACAAGGATTTTGTAGATAGAACCTCCTTATTTGTTAGGTTTCAGTGAACTGTGATTAATACCGTATTGAAATCAGGTAGTAAGGTAATTTTTCTTGCATAGAACTGGGAAATAGTTAGTGGAAATTAGCAGCTGATTTTTTAATTTATTTTTTTTAAATTGTAGCTCTTCTGAAGGCATCCAGGAGGAAAGAGACACTAGAAACTTTTGATCTTATTCAGTATTAACTGTGTTAAGAATTTTCCACTTTGTTGATTCGCCTTTTAAAATGACAATCTCAGATTAACATTATTCTAAAAAAAATCAGTCTAAATGAATAGCTGAATTTGGAATTAGTTTTTACTGCATGACTAGTGTTTTTCAGTTTAACTAACAGAAAATAATAAAAGTTAGAGAAGACAATAGAGGTAATTTTGTCAGTCTTGCACAAAATCTGTAATTGGAAGTTAATAAAGAGCTATGGCATCCCATGGGAGAACTGAAGAAGAGGAGAGCTGAAGCAGTTGTTCTGTAGAGTCTCTAAATCCAATAAGGCAACAGAGCCCAAAGTTCCAAAACTGAACCATAGGCTAACTGAGCACCGAAATATGTGGACTAGGGGTGTTCCAGAAGCTAAGAGTGCTATGAATTACAGAGAAGTGCAGTGTCCTGTGTAACTGTAGATTGATTAATTTTGATAATAACCCAAGATAAAATAAAGAAAAGTGGTATTTGATTTAAACAGGATTTAGAAGAAGGAGCGGAATTATGCAAGTCAATTTTTTCACAGGACACATCTTTCTGTCATGAAACTTCCTTTTTAATCTTTTGAAGGAAAGGTATGTCTATTTTATAAAGGCGGTAGCACAGATTTTTGTGGGAGATCTTGTATGTGGAATTCACAGTAAAAAACAGTGCTTTACAATAGTAGTTAATCACATGGATCACACAGATCTTCAAAGGTATTACCTATCAATGGAGAATCATCACTGAACAGAGATTTTCCTGCCAATATTTTTCAGGCAGCAGTACTAGATTCAGTACTAGTCAACACTTTCATTATTTATCAGTACTAGTCAACACTTTCATTATTTATTGGGCAGAAAATTACTACTCTTAAAATATGTGAGTGGTAAAACATAATGGTTAGCATAAGAATCGAAAACTGGAAAATAAAACCATACAAATTCACATGTGAACTAAAAAGCTTTATTTTAAGAGTGAGAACAATGAAGCATTACACAAATTACTTTGGACAAAACAGATTATTTAATCTCTTAGTATCTTTAGATATAGATGGCTTTTTTGGTATATGGTATTCTTTGCTTACAGGAAAGCAATTGATCTCAGTAAAAGAATATTCCTTTCTTTAAAAGAAAATAATTACGTAGACAATATAATTGTTGCGTTTGGCTTCAGACTCTCAAATGTTGCAGAAAGGATATTATTAAATACAGCTATGTTCTTACATGTGGTTACTAATAAGTACCAACCATACCAACAACTAGTACAATGAAAATCATGTCCCAGAACTTCCAGTCTGTTTCTATTTTGAAAATGCATGTGTGTGTATGCATTCATGCTTGATTTTGTATCTAGGAATAATACTTCTGAGCTTAGGGGAATTGCTCATATCCATAAAATCATTTGCATATACAATTGTAGCAGTGAGGCCAGAGATGCAAACTGTGGAAGATGAGTGCTTAGAGAAAGATCTAATATTGAGGAAAAAATGAGTTCATGTTTATGTGATTCATAGCTTTAGTCCATTAAAAAAATACTGGACTGTGAAGTAAATTTTTTCCATGCTGCTGTGTGGAATCTGAACTTTTGAAAGTTCACGTAGACACTGTATTTAGTATTCTCAAACATACGTATATGTAGCTTTTGTTGGTCTTCCTTACCTGATAAGAGTAAATAGCTGTAGATTCCACTTTACTGGATTTATCCATTTGTTTTCTCAATGTGTGCAGTGTAAACATTTCTCTCTTACTATGCATGCATTGTTTCAGAAAATTTGGTTTCCTTGTAGCACAGTTAACTTTTGAAGATCAAATTCCTGAAGTATTAAAACCTGGAATATTGTGTAATACGTTTTTTTTTTTTCTATTGTGCAGTAGTTAGAAGCTATCAGTTTTCAGTCTTATAGGTATGTACGAAGAAATTTTGAAATAAAATACATCATCAGCCTTTCTGGGATTTGCTTTCCTGTTATGAAAAAGTAGTGACATATCCATGGAGCCTTGCAAACAATAAAACCCGACATTTTCTTAACAAAATTTAAATTTGATGTCAGTCCTCCAGTACTTGACATTACATAGAAATGACAATATCCCTGTTTGATGCTATACATGGGCTTTGGAAATATCTCGGATAATAATCTGAGAATTAATTCTGAAGTTGGGTTTTTGGCAGGGAGGTGGTTCTAGATCACGTTCTAGCTCTCTGAAAGTTCTAGAGCAGGTTCTAGCTTGCTTGGAAGTTCTAGCTTGGGTTTCTGGGTCACTTTATGGTTCTAGATCAGGTTCTAGATCGTTTGAAAGTTCTAGAGCAGGGTTCCAGGCTGGTTTAGGGCTCCATTGGGTTCTGAGGGGGGGACAACCTACTTCAGGCAGCTGTTTTGGCGTCTCACCCCAATTTGGTATACTTGCTGATGATGAGAGCAGTCTCACTAGGGTTTTTTCCTTTCTGTTTTTCTTTTTTTTTTTGCCTTGCATGCTTTTTTTCTTCTTTCTGGCTCTTTTGAGTTGAAGGCCCATAGGATCATCCCATCAACTGCAGCTCTCCTCCCCAAGTTTCTAGCATGCTGACTTCCCCTGCCTCTGTGGACCTTCTTTTCACTGGAGGCCAAACTGGAAACTGGACAAGCTCCTACTTGCCCATCTTCCCAGCAACTGCTTGCTATACTCCTCCTCCAGGGAGGCTTGCCAGCTTGCCCAAGACACTTGTCCAATTGGCTTTGCCACCCTCTGTTGTGCCCGGAAGAAGGACTTCAGACAGAGAAGGGATGGCCATGCAACTCACAAAGGGCTCAACACTTCTAGAGGAAGTCAGCTTCATTGGAGGCCCAACTTAAGTGTCTCTGTGCATGTGTGTAGCACAGGGAATAAACAAGAGGAGTTGGAGACATGCACACGCCTGCAGGGCTTCAGTCTCACTGGCATCAAGGAGACATGCTGGGACGGGTTCTATGACTGGAGGCTTGGAATGGAGGGATCCAGACTTTTTAGGAAGGACAGGAAGGGGAGATGAGGAGGGGGTGTCGCCCTCTATGTCAGTGACCAGCTGGAGTGCATGGAGCTCCACCTGGGGATGGATGAGAAATTTTTTACTCTGAGGGTGGTGAGGCAGTGGCCCAGGTTGCCCAGAGAAGCTGTGGATGCCCCATCCCTGGAGGTGTTCAAGGCCAGGCTGGATGAGGCTTTTTGAGCAACATGGGCTAGTGGGAGGTGTCCCTGCCCATGGCAGGGGGGTGGAACTAGATGATCTCTAAGGTCCCTTGTGGAATTGGATGATCTCTAATGTCGCTTCCAACCCAAACCATTCCATGATTCTATTCTACGATTCTGTGAATTATTTAATATCCATTTGGAGGGTTTGAATGATGTATCCCAAAATGAGTGGCATGGCAGAACCTGATCATCACCGAGTTAGACTACACTGAGATGGGTTTTCAGTTTTTCTGTCTCTGTGTATTATAAAATGAGAGTGCCTTTAGGCATTTAAAGTAATTTACCAGCCACAGCTATTTCCATGGTGTATATAATATCAACCATTTGAAAATGAGGTCTTGTAGTCAAATCCTAATCCTCTTACCTACTTTTTATATTAGCAACAAATGTTACAACAACACAAAATATTAGGCAAGTCAAGCAGTTCTTATCAAGTCACGATTTATCAGTATTTTGTACTAAAACCGATAGATTTGCATTTTGTTAAACTTAGGTTTCACAGTATCTCAGTATGTATGTGACAACTAACACTGACCAGTGTTCCCGCTACTGCATACCTGGAAGAAACAGCTTGAACACCCCAGGAAAGTATTGCTTTTTACAGAAACAAAAGCTGTTTGACTGCATCCTTTAATTACAAATGCAAACATTCCATGCTCAAAAATAGTTTGGATTGTTTACTAGATTTAAAAATAGAAGCTCTAAAGGAAAAAAAGCTCCCGATATTTTAGGTATATTCAAAGTTGGGTGTGGAGGCAGGTTCCCTCTGTTAGTGTAATTTTTTCTTTTGTGGGTGTTCGTTGTAATGTAATACACGCTTAAGCTGTTCTTGGAATTTTACCATAAATAAAAGTACACTGCATATTGAGGCTGAGCCTGTGGTCATGGAAAATAAGTCTTTAAAGCTGATTTACCCGAGGTGCTGGAGAGCTTGCCTTTATCTGTGCCGATGAAAAAATATTGGCAAAGCTTTAATGCAGTACTTTTCTGGTGGGTGAGTCGGGGGTGAGTGAATACTTTGGAGAAACACAACTACCATAGCTATGTACTGTAATTTCTTAATTACTTTTGTTAAACCCTGTAACTCTCTAGGTTTTTAAGGTGTTGAGATGTTTGGAACTGCTGATGGCATTCCAGTTGCAGTCTTGTCACTTATATAATTTATGCTATGTAATTCTAGCTCTAAATATTTGATTGCTCTGAAATTCTCTTATCAAGGGGGAGCACACCTGCTTGATTTTTACCTCCCTTAAAAAAATCCATTAGAATTCCTACCAGTTTGTACTGAGTGTTGGCAACAAGTATATCTGAGTTAATGAGGGATATGACTTCAGTTTAGGTATAAGAAGGATAAATGCAATTCAGTATGATATAAAAAGTATCAGGAGTCAGAGAGAGACTGTCAGTCGATAAAGTTAGATGAAGAAAAAGTCCAGCAAAGGAAATTAAATTTATACTATATAATTTTTTACTACCTTGCTTTCGTATTTATTGCCAGTTTGATGTAAACTTTGCATCTAAAATTCAGTCCTGTGAGGTCCCATTTATTATAAAGACCTTACACTGATGGCTGTATTATTTTTAAAATAAGACAATTATTTCAAAACGTGCAAGTGCTGCTTAACTGAAAACAATAAATACAGGTTTATTCTTGTCTCATGTTTTGTGAACTAAATGAAAATAATTTAAATTTGTGTAGTACAACATGTAACAATATATTTAAATGTTAACACCAAGCATTCATATTTCTCCATGCTTTGTTTTATAACCTCTGCTATTATAGTTTCCCATTTTTGATGGGAAGTCACCATTAAAGGCCAAAATTATTTTACACTTTTTTGAAAGGTAAAACTGGAGTTGTAAGTATGGCGCCTTGTGTTGTATAGTTAAACTGAATTTTCCTTGGTTCAGTAGAAATCTGAACAGAGTATCAGAACTGGGTCTTGAGTAATCTCCGTTTGATCTGACCTTCTGTAAGCATTGCAGTTGTCACAGTTTTTGGTTTCCTTTGCCCCCCTGGGTGAAAAAGGTCTTCTCTATCATGCAGGATACCTGCATGCATTTTCAAATAAAATTATTTTAAAGCCATGTGGTTTATCTGAGAGGCAGTTTTTTTCTTGTGAAAATACAATATTCTCTTTCCGCACAGGCTAAAAAGCAGTTTAGTCTTGGAATTTGCAGATGCAGTGTTTTTGTGTAAGAAAACACAGCATGCATTGGGGTGGAATTTCTAAGGGCTACTGGTGATCCCTGGCAGCTCTGATGGTCTGTTTGAGAATCACCTGCACTGTGATGGATATCGGAAGAATTTAAGATGAATAACCAGTATGTGGGTAATAGTCTTATAAACAGGTATTTCTAGGTATAGCTTCAGTTAGTGTCTAGGTGGTAGGTTTAATGCTGTTAAGCGCAGTTGGTGTTAGACTTAATTCAGATTACTTTTACCACAAAACAATTATAATAAACACAAGGCTGAGCTACCTGTACATTGACAAGCAAATTTGTATAAATAAAGGAACCCCATTCATTCATATAAACAAAAAAGTTTAATCCCATTTGAGGTTTGATATACTTCCTTCCCACAGATGTTGCTCCAGTAAGATAAAACTTTGCCCTGTGTCTCACTTTAAGTCTGTGAATGCCTCACAACATCTCAGATTGCATTAGACACCTGTATTTGGGCAAGCAGACAGCCTAAAATGCCCACCACCTAATTACCCCCATCCCATCTCCTACCATCCCCATGCCTGCCATGATTCTTCTCCATGCTAAGACTATCTCTTTTATGCATCTTACTCCACAAAATTGTTCCTCAACTTCTTTTTTTGTTACTATAAGACAGAGGTGGAGGAACGGGCTTGTTTTGTTGACTCCTTCAACTTCTTACTTGCTGTGATTTGTTATTGAATGTGAAATACATGGCATGCTGTATGGTGGGCTGCTGTTCTTGCATTGACTAAGTTAATAGCTTGCTTCTTAGTTTAACAATACTTCATTGATAGGAAAGTTTTATTAATTGTCGGATATTATTATTCTTTATCTTGAAGGACATTAATTTTGAGAAACATTTCATTTGTTTAATGAATGCAAAACACACTACGTGAACTTTGCAGTCATTGCCAGAGACTTGAAGAATGCTGATGTTTTAGAGTCTGTGTAACGACAAAATTAAATGGGAAGAGAACAGTATCTTACATGTAAAGCGTTCTCCCATATTGGCACAGTGTTAAATATTTATTGTTGAACTAGTCATTATCAGGGCTTGTGTGAAGGTGACAGTATTTACTAGAAGTGGACTGCACATAGAGAAGGAATCTGTTTCTATTTTGACTATAACACTCAGTCTTTTTAGATGGACCTTGCACAACTGTGAAGATAAGAATAGCAGGAGCAGAAACATTTAACAAAAAAGAGAGCGATATAGCCACCTTTAAAAAACACTTCTGGAATGGAAGCTATTTCTTGAAAGTATTTTAAAATGGTTTTCTGAGAGAATCCACAGCCCTTATTTATAGTGGGTAATATGCAATTGCATTCTTCATAGCACTGAAGTGAAACTGTGAAGCAATAATTATGCTAATTTAAATATGGAAAAATACCAAGATTTGTCTCTTTCTAACTCTTTAAACATTTTCCTGCTAACCCCAGGAACTTTCGTACACAGAATCTGCTGTATGGTAGTATTAAAGGAGAACTAATTTTACACTGTTCTTGTAGCAAGCTAGTAATTTAGTAGGTAGGTCTGAGGAAGTTATACTGTATAAACTGTTGGCTAAATGTAAATAATCTCTAGTACTTCAACTTCTTAAAAATAAACCTAAGTAGCTTATTTGCTATAATAGATGTTGAAAGCATTTGCACCTACTGTTTATTAAGTCTTTAATTACCTGATGTATTTGAAAACTGCACTAATATGTGGCACTCAGTCTTGGGTTTGTTCTCCAGTTTTTTGTCTCATGCTTATTGCAGTTCTGTTGCTAATACTTATGTGAAAGAAATACAAACATGTCACTGACTAGAGTTGTTTTTAGCAGTTTACCCAGAAAATGTGTATTTATGTATCTTTAGCCTTTTAATTCTTTTTCTCTTAACCCCTACTCTGCCATTGCACCAAATTCTTTACAGTGCCAGCATTTCCTAGACCATAGATTTCTTGAATATGATTATCTAATTCAGCTTTTTGCTGTTAGAGATCAAGCTATTAACTGAATAAAGAATTGATTCCATGGTAGCCATTAAAGATCTCGCAATGTGCTGCTAAAAGGCACCATGATGACCTCTGGTCTCCTGCCCAGTATGGGACATTTCACGTGCCTACCAAAGGCTTCTCCTCCTACCTGTCCTACCATTTCAGTTAGATGTGACTTTCCTTGTCCTTTGCAAGACTAGACCATGTTGCAGCACACTCTTCATTCGCTGCTCTGTCTAATCTGAAAGACTGCAGTGTATATCAATAGAGGGTGGAAGGTTTGTAGAGTCACTCACTACTAAGTATGAATCAGCTAATACCTGTTTGCACTGGTGTAAGCTCCAGCTTGTTTTTAAAATGCTTCAACCCAACAAATTCTGTGTAAATGAGACACTGATGCAAGTTACTAAAGAGTCTGGTTGCAAATACATAAATAGAATTTTGATTTGTGTTTATTTTTCAGAGCCAGAGCTTCAACTGTGTGGAAAAGACTAAATGTCCAGGATCTAATGTGAGTTCTGTGCAGATGCAGGGAGATTCTGATTATTTCATCAACCATCTTGGAGTACCTGCCGTGCAGTTTTTTTATGAGGACATCAAAGCATCAGAGGTAGTTATGAATAAAAACGGACAAACTGAAAATAGCAGAAAGATAGAACTGGATTTTCTCAGGTTATATCCTTACATGACAAGCGTGTTGTAGTGGAAAGTTATATCCTGTATGTACATTTTTATAGATCTTCAGAGGATTACCACAGAGCTTCCAAGTGACTGATTTTATGGGGGTATGGCATTCTAACAAGCAGATAACTGTTTAGAACAAATGAAAAGAAAAACCAGATTGGAGAACATTATGTTAAAAATATTAATTTTGCTGATAGTATTATAGGTTGCATATTATGTAACCCAGCTTTTCAGACTGCTTTCAACATAGAGGAAACAAGTTCTGATGTATACTTTTTCCTGCCTAGTAGGTAGGATGAGACAGCCTTCAAAATGAATTTTATGTCCATTTTCATACTATGGGCAAAATATAACTCTTGATTATATATGTTAGTTGTAAAGGTCTCTGTGATTGATTGGTGTCTTCAGAACACCGTGTTCTTTTTCAGTCCACTGTCTCCTGCAAGGTAAGTGGAAGGAAGAAAGGAAGAGGCATGTTACACTTTTTGGAGACCAGGTTGGAACTGAATACAAACACAAACTGTTAGGAAAGCTTATCCTTCTTCAGCCTTCACTCCTGTAGGTTATATTTGCACCTGGACAGCTCAAACTTACCCTCAGTTGGTCAGCTGAGGATCAGGAAGCCCGGCATTCGTTATTCCAAGATAGAGCGGTCATGAGAAAAGGTGTGTGTTTTCTTGTAACAGTGCATTGACTTCGTATTCCTCTCTTTTCTCTTCTTGCACTGTGCTTATCTACATACGTGCACATCTTTCCAAGTTCAAGAACAAAGCTGAAGCCAAGCTGAACTGGAATGCTTCCTAGCACTGCATGCTAATATGTTTCTGTTTCACAAATGAAAAGAAAAACAGAAATATGCCAAATATTGGAGCATTGTTGTGATGTTGCTGTGTAAATTTAAATAGATTTAGTCAAGAATTTATATAAATAAGGAGACTTCTGTTTCTAAGCATCACTGCACCTATTAGGCAAAGTATTCTATTTCAGATTAAACACAAGGCAAAGGCTGTAAGGAGAATGTGAAGGCAGAAGATATATGAGTGCAGTGTTTATGACAGGCATGTGGTCCGGTGCAAATTTCTGTTGTCACTTAGCAGCTATCCCACATAGTTTTCTTTCCAGATCTGTGTATACAGGATCTATAGAGCATGAGAAAGAATCTGCAAACTTAAGTATATCAAATTAATAAGTATTTCCCAGCAACATTTACAATATGAACACTGAACGTTCCCTTGGCTATTGTCTGTTTCAATCCTAACAACGTTATTACATTATTCTTCATGTTCAGTTAACTTTGCAGATGTGCATTTTTGTCTCTCAAAATGACTCAACAATGTAATTAAAATCACGAAAGAAAATATTTTCATATTTGCTTAATATGACACAGCGAATTTGATTCTCTGTTGAAAGCTCAGCTTTTGTCCTTATTGCAAAATAATTTTCTAGAAATAAACTTGTTATAAGTGTAATCTGCAATCTTGAAGTTGATGTACTGCCCCTCTCAGACGGTAGGAGAACTTGACCCCGTGAGATCTAGTGCATGTGAGAAACAAATCTGCTTAGCAAAATGTGTAAATTTGTGTTGGCAACAGGATGGATTTTTTCCTAAAATTGAAGTTACACAGAGTGATTACATTTGCATTCTTTGCTATATTTTCGTTATCTACTGTAGTGATTATTAACAGTCCTTCAAAACATAGGCTCATTGTCTGTCCCACTTTGCTATATTCTGGTAGCCAAATCAATGTTATTTGATTTTTTTTGGTTGTTTCCACCGTATTGTAAATCAAATAACATTAAACTGTTCAGCATTATGAAGCTGTTCCAATCACTTGCAGACTTAACCTGGTACAAGAGTATTTTGAGGTTTTTTTAAGATGGAAATAGACTGTTACTACCCATTTTTTGTTTACTGTTTACTGCAGTTGTTTATTCTGGAGTCTGTTTATTGTATCAAATGGGTAGTACTATTGTAAGGCAAACAAATTATTCTGGGTTTGCAACTGTGTTAATAAACATTGTAGGAATTTATCTTGTGCCAGGTCAGTGACTGAAAATAGCCTCTTGAGTGGCAGGGAGGGATTTTTGCTTGGTTGTTTCCAAGCCATTCAGCTTTTTGAACTATGCCTCAGCTTTGTCAGCTTCATTGCAAAACAAGATTTGGATTTGGGAAAACAGATTTCAGAAACAGAATGTTTTGACGTGCTTTTGTAGACTCTCATTTTACCAGGTTGGTTTCTTCTGCTGTCTCTTTCACTGCTGTGACCTACTCAGGAATTTCTCTTTTTTTGGAATATATAGCAGATTGTTTTATCCACCTGTCAGACAGCATACAGTGTCATATAAAACTGATGCTATTCCACATTGAGAAAAAAACTGATTTAGAGTGAAAAAGGCCAAGACCTGTGCCTTGTAGTCTGCCTACAGAGCAACACTTATAGGTCAGCTTTAGAAATGCATTTTTTTACACAGTGAGTGTGATGCAAGCCCTCAGAGAGAAGGTTGTAAAAGCTTTTCATTGGCAGGAACCTGAGGAGTAAATAAGAGGAAATAAAAGTTGTCAGAGGAAACATTCAGACCAGAAGAGTAAGTAAAACTATCTTGCTTGAAATTACCTAATACAGTGAACCACAGCCTTGGGGAGGTTAAATCTGCATGGCAAATGCCTGGGGTCAGATCTGTGAGCTAGTAAAGCGCATTCGAAGTATTCAGCCAGTAGTATAAAAATGCACTGAGTGAAATGCAGCTGATTTATTTACTAGCAGAAAATATGCAGCATTTTAGTCTGCCAGTAAGAAGTGAACTTGGAAGGATTTCTCAAGTGGAAAAAAAAAAATCATAATTTCCAAGGATGCCTTCCTTTCCTCCTAACCTCTGGTGCACTGGCTTTACCTCCCCATGAGGGTGTTTAATACCTCTGAAACAGCTGGAAATTATTTCATGTTCTGAGAATCAAAACAAACTTACTTTTTTACTTAAAAAAACCAAAACAAAACAAAAAAAAAAGGTTAGTTTCTTTTCCCAGTTTAGCTTTTTTCTTTCCTTACTGTTTTTTTCACACATCTGTGTAATGGAACAATGCTACCTTTTGATGAAAGGCTTGAAGCCTAAACATGAGAAGGATTCTGAAAGAGCAAGGTATTCAAGTGCTAATCATTTTATTAAAATGTGTGAAAGTTTTAACTTTTGGTACAGGTTTGGAATTTTATGTTTGAACTTTTCAAAAAGTTCTTTGGATTATAAAAATAGTCACTGTGAGCTAATACATAGCTTTATTCACCAGTATAGATTACCTCTACTACAGAGGCAGAGTGAAATAAATCTCTTGGGGATCTGAGGGGGTTTTTTTGCCCCATTACTTTTTAGTTGCAATAGAAGCATCACCTGATATGGAAAAGATGTAATTTAAAATGTAAGCTGTTTACACAGCTGTTGGTTATAGAGATAGTGATTTCAGGCACTTGAAATTGAGAAGCACTAAACATGCCAGGATATATTTTGATAAGGGCTGCTTCCGTGTGCTTATGGTACTAGTAGTTTAAGACTGGTATGCTCAAATATGGTGTAATTTGTGGAGGAGGAAAGGCAGATTCCACAGGATCACTGAGACTCTAAGGCAGATTTAAGGGCTGTTTTCTAATCCTGCTGCTTTAATGGCTTCATCAAACATGGAAAGGAGAAGATGTTCTACTATGCCAGTACTATGCATGTTAGTACTTGGAGTATATGGAGACAGGACACCTGAGCCTTCCCTAGTTTTGTAACTGCTGAGTGAGCTCACTCTTTCAAAGAACCTTCTGCTGATTTAGTTAAAACAGGTTAATGTTAATTTTATGTATTAAAATGTACCACGTGTACGTCCTAAAATGGAACACAGCTTTTGCAGTAGGGTGCCAAGTGTGTCTCCAGCCTTCTCCAGAAAGTTGTTTGGAATAAATCCTTCCTTTCATATTTACACTGCATTTATTAGACAAAAATATAATACCAGGACCAACAGCATGGTCTGGAAAATTTTGGTTTTTTTTCTTGTCTTTAGCCATAGTTTTACCTGTCAGAGAGACTCCAAACTTCAGACGTTTATCCGTACCGCCTCTTTTAACATTCTTCTGTTTCTCTTCTTTGTCTCCCTTATTTCTTTAAGCTTTGCCTTGTTTTTCTTTTTTTATAAGCATCATCCCATATCATTTTCCCTCTTCTTGGTGGAGCACATTAAAGCTGTAGTTTGCTCTGCTGGATTCAACATTTAATCTGATGGCCACACTTGCCTTTGTTCCTTCATGAAAAGGGAGAGAGGAAAGTAGTTTTTAAACTATCTGTATTTGGAAGTGTAGTAGTGGGCTTCTTTACTAAAATGAAAAGAAACAACCCCATAGTTGCACATTAATTCATTTTGATTATGTTTTAGCACAGTTTATAGCATAGTTGCTGAAGTGCTGGAGGATAAGTAAATCACTGAGACTGAGAAAAATAACCTTGCTGTGGCTGCCTAATATTTTGGTACAAGAGAAAATATAATCTGGATTTGCCATGGTTTCAGTTTGAGATTTGGTTGTTAATAACATTAAAAGTTTGGTTTGTTAATAATATTAAACGATTCAGCATTTTGAAGCCGTTACAATCTCTTGCAAACTTAACCTAGTACAGGAGTATTTTGCGTTTTCAAGACGGAAATAGGCTGTTACTACCCATTTCTGTGTCATTGTAGTCAGCAGTTTCATGAGGAATCCAATTTTTAAATTATAGCTAGATGATTTCCTATGTTATCTGCATATTATTCATCCTTCTTAGCGCATCCTGTTACATAACGATTCCTATCTGATAACGCAGAATCTTAAATTCCTTCTGCAATGAGGTGGTAGGTTACATCAAAGTTAGCATTTTCATTTTGTTCTGAGAAAAAAACAAGTTACTGCACATTATCAAAAAATAACCCTATCCTCTTTTTTTGTTATTTATTGATGGACACATATTTAGCAGGAAATATTTTATGGTAGCTGTCCAAGTTTGGGTATCCAGGGCTTACAGAACATTTACTTTTACACCTAGACCATAAAAGTTGTTTTCCGTATCTTCACTCAAACTTAAGTACAGGCAAGAAGTATAAAAATTACCTGTCACATTATTCACAGGCTAGACCAAGGCAGTGCAATACCATGGACCACTAAGCTAATTTAGAAGAAAAATGAAGAGAGTTTTCTCTATAGAAGGCATTTGTATGTAATATATGTAGAAGAGTTTAGAATTTTGACAGTTTGAGATTGTATCCTCTTCAGAGAGAATGCATGATGATTTTTATTTCTGTTGAAATATGCATAACTTTTTGAAGGTAACTTTCAACTTTCATTAGAGCCCTTAAAAGTGATTTTCGCCCACACTGGTGTAAAACAGAGGCCACTAAATCTTAACTCTTCAATGAATGTGGCTTCTCTGTTGTTTTTACCATCTGCCTCTGCTTCCTCCCTCCCCCACCGTCCTGCACTCTTTTCTTTCTTTTTTATCATTCTTTGGGGAAACTTACTGCAGTTTCTTGCTTTCAGTTTTTACATGTTTAGGCTGATACGTCATGCACTTCTTTCAAAAGAAATTAAAAGCTTTCCAAGTTTTCTTTGTTAAGAGAAAAGAAACGGAGGAGCTGTCCTTTCTGGAGAGAACTTGGGGTCTAGTTTACCGAAAAATAACTCCCGTATTGAATGCTGCTTTTCTCTCTTTCACATGCTTGTGTTAGTGTAGAGGGAGGGCCAAGGCAGTATGGAGTGCTCTTCAGTGGATCAGGCTTGTGTCTTTTTAAAAGTGAATGGGACACTGGTGTTTATCCCAATTTTTGTCTGCGTGGGAACAGTACTGAACGTCTGGAAGTTGTGGGGTTCGGGTGTCAGTGTGTAGGAGCACCACTTTAATCCTGCCTTATGGGGACCTTCAGCTGCTCTTTCAGGTCTTGGAGTTTTTTTTGTGTCAAGGTACAGTTTTGAGCTGAACATACAAATTCATAGAAATCAGGGTGGCATGGGGAAGTTGTGGGTGTTGGCCATGTGTAAGTCAGAACTCTATCCAGTCAGCCAGACTGGCCACACTGTGACCTTACCATGAACATCTTTGTCCCACTGATGACTGTGAGATTCTGTTTCCTGTTATTATTGATTCACTGATGTACTGAGTCGGTTCCAGTTATGACCTTGACGTGTCTATGTTGGTTCAGTGAAAGCGTCTAAGTAATTAACCTCTGTGAGAAGTTTAATTTCATTTAAGTGGAACTTGTACGAAGCATTTGGAGGGTTGGGTTTTTTTTTAGATTTACAACTGCCTTATCAGTCATCGCAGCATAGGTAACTCAGTAGTTGTTGGTGGCCACTGGCCCTACTACCACATGAACAGCTACCTCCATTGCCATTATAACCTCCAGCATACTGTTTCTTAGATTTCACAAAACAAGCAATGAAAATAACGTTTATTTCTGCCTACCAGTGAGCCATTACCATTTCTCTGGCTACCAGAATTTGTTAAAAGCTACTGTTTCTTTGAAAGAACAGTTTTCTGTCTCTGTATCTTTGATACAGAGTAGACTGTATGTGTCAACAAAGCTGAAAACAACGAGTAAACCATTTGCAAACTTGAGAAGGGCAGATAATCTCCAGTGACACTCCCAGTGAGCTGCAACTTACCTGGGAATGTAACGTGTATTGTAATGTGAAGCGGCTGGCTGTATCATGAACAAACTCTGATAACTCTCACTGTAAATTCATGGCCAATGATCTCTTACATTCTCTCTTCGCAAAGTTCTTGTCAAGGATTATTTATGTAGATAATATGTACATATAAACACACTTTATTTTTATATGCACGTTTATATATATATATATAATCAAGGCGTTATGGAAGGCAGCTAAGTCTGTGGTGTAGTTTTGTCAGCAAACTCTGGGTAAAGCAAGCAATTTAATTCCACAAACAGCCTTGTACCTGTGTGCATACATCTAAAACAAAAATGAGTTGTCTGATCTATGATATCTTTTATTGAGAGCCATTTTTGTATCACTAATGCAGTTCACTGGTCGAACGGTTACAGTGCTTAAAGTCAAACAGTTTTTGTGTTCTGAAGTTTCAGATGTCTATATTCCTAATGCAGTTATCTCAAAATTTTGCATCACATCATTGTCTCACTGTTACTCGATATCCAGATCATTTTATCCTTTACTTCCTGGGTGTCCTCCAGTCCCTTTCCAGACGGGAGAGTTAGTTACTGTCCTGAGATTTCTGACTGACTCCTTGGATGATCTATGGCTAACCAGGCTCTTCTGGTAAATTTTCTGCTGTTTTTCTTCTGTTATTATTTATATCCTCCTGGATTAAGTGTCAGCCAGTACCAATCAATTTAACAGATCCAAGTATGTTTATCAAGAACTTCAATTAGAAACATCATGGCATCATTTTCTTTGAAGGATCAGGGTAGACCTTATACAAAGACATGGTGTACGTACTTCAGCTTTAGCTGCTCAAACAGAACTTTCAGGCCTGTGGCGTATGCGTGAATGTCCTTAGAAGAGAATTAGTGCCAGTTGTTTGACCCTGATATTCGAGGGAGATTCCTACCTTAACCAGAAGCCATGTTTCGCTTTCTGTATCTAGACTACTAAGGAGTTCACGTAAGGGCAGTGTGTTGCTGTGATGATCTGCAGTTTGGTAGCATTTCCTTCTGAAAATATGGCTCTGCATTGCTCCCCTCCTTCCCTGTTTTACTCCTCCTTCCCTTTCTCCCTGGTACATGTTAAATTTTTTAAGGAAATGGACAGCTGGAAGCTGCCCACGGAGAGTTAGGGGAGATGTTTCATGCGTGTATGAAAGAATCAAAGTACTAGTGTGCTTAGAATACCAGAGAATACCAGAAATTCTTTGCAAAGGAGCAAATGTATATCAGCCTCAGAATGGCAGACTGCTTGGGAACCAGTATTTCCTTTTTCGGAAGTGTCTCTGGAGAGTTTGGTGCCGTCGCATTTGCTGCTTGGAGATTTTACAAACTTCATAGTAGAACTTTATAGTCAAAAAGGTGTAGCAATGGGAGTTAGATGTGTCAAGGTGAAAAGAGAGGTTTCATTTTTGTTCAAGGACAAGTGATGAGCTGCTTGTCTGTAACAAAATATAGTTTGAACAGTCCCCAATAGATTGTCTTGGGACTAGTTGTGCAGGTAGGTCCAACCCACAGCTGCTTGTGTATCTTGCCTTCCAATCTTGGGCTACACTATCTTTCTGATAGCTATGCTTTTGTTTATTCATACTGTATTTCTTCTGACCAACATGTTTTCTCTTTTCTGCCTGTCTTTAGCATAAATTAGTACTTTTTAATTTCTCAGTACATTCGAGGGTTACTCAGTGTAGTAGTCACCCATAATACATTAATACATTAGCCCGTCTGTTTGCTTGGATGCTAGTGTAGTTGAATTTTATAGTGAGAGCATGCTGAAATTGTTAAGGTTAATGACTCAGTGTTTTACAAGACAAAATACATTTGATGTTCAATTGATTGCTTGCGTTTTTATTGAATAATATGAATATTTAGCTACTTAGTTTCATAGAATCATAGAACGATTGGGGTTTCATGGAAGAGCATCTTTGTTATTCCACTACTGTTAGTGAAACTAATGACGTCCTCATCAGTTGGGTACATGGCTTTGCTCCAAGAAGATCTGTTTGGCCTCACAAATCCTAGTGCTTTGATGTCCCAAACATTCCACAGTGCATCTAGGAAGGGAAAATTCTTTCCATAAACCTGCCATACAGTAACAAAAATGCACAGCTGCTTTAGCATTCACACTGCATGGATACATGTTGTTGCTGTAAACTCCGTCCTTGCAGATTCTCTCATAGGCTCTTCATTTTCCTGGAGCTGACTAAGGGCTGCTGAAAGTCAATGAAAGAAAGACAGGCTGGAAGTTAACAGGGTCATGAAAACATGACCAGCTTGCTTAGACACCAATTATTGCTTCTGTTTGGTAGCCTACTGAAGCATCTCGTTACTGAAAACATGTATTATCTAAGGATGGAAGGAACTGTATTATCTGTCCTCCTGGGAGAAGTAAATGGCTTGTTGCATTCAAGAGAACATTTTACCATTGTTGTTCTGAGTGGCTAAATTCAACAGACCAACTAAGAACCTTCTGGCAGAGCATCTGAAATAGTGCTACAACTTTTGAGTCAGCCCATATTAGTAGTGTGGCACTTGGCTTTGTATTTTAACTTTACTTTGAAAAAAAAAAAAAACCAAGATCACTGGACTATCAGAGAGCTGTCATTTGAATTGATACATTCTCTCAAATAAAATTTGCAATATTTGATATATCTTACCATGGTCATTAAATAACTTTATTAATAAAGTTTTTGATAAACAAATATTGTCTTTGAAGACTTATTGTTGTTCTTAGCAAAAGCCAATTCTGATTCTTGCTGCAAAATGGTGATCCTCCCACCTACACAATACTTGTCCAATGGGTAAAGTCAGATGTGTATAAAGTCAAAGGTATTATCTCTTACATGTAGTGAATCTGAACTGAGCCTCCTGTTTCTAACCTTCTGAAGCTTTGGAAAGGTCCTCTGTGAGGTTCCAGGTTTCTGGCTTGGGCTGCTTCCTCCTGCTTCAACTGCTGATTCTGCCTTCAGTTTAAAAAGCATCAAGGGAAAACTCTAGAGAGGAATAAAGCTATGCAAGTATCCTGATATCTTTAAAGGTGTTTTCTTTGTGCTGTAGTCTGTAATTTGTAGCTTTACAGTGATTATTTCAATTCACTTACTAGCGCAAGGAAGAAAACATTAAATTAAAAGAGTTAAGAGAAAAATGCTTATATTCCTTATATTCTTTTCCTGTCTCATGACTGTTGGCTTGAGTTTTTTCTGGCTACAACTGAGTTGAATAATAAAATAAATTGTGCAGCAGTGATTCCAATTCTGCATCTTGTGTTTTCTGTGCAGTCTGATTTGGCAGACCTTGCTTATTTTGTCTGGCATCTGGTGACATCACAAGGTCCGTGCACATCTTTACCAGAACATTAGAACAGAAAATCGATTTGGCTTGTTTCTTTTCTAAAAGTTCTTCAGTAAACAGCAATGGTAAAAATACCAAAGAAAAGCTTCTTGTCAGAAACTCCTTCTGACATAGCTATTTTCACAAAGTAGGGTCATTCTGGCTCTGAATGAGATATCTGACATGCCTTACACTGTGGCAACTGCAAAGCTTTGCTTTCTAAAAATAATTTAAAAGCATGCACATTTTATGTCCTTAGTTTCTTTTAAGTAATAACCAGTGAAAAACAACTTTTATGATGCTTTGTAAACCTTTGTCTATTTGAGGGGGGAATATTTAATTAGATATCAAGAGCATTTGCTAGAAAGGGAAAAGTCAGCCTACTAGTGAGATGAAGAGGCATGCACTCTCTTCTGTGATGTATAAGCTATATATATAAGCTTTAAGGGCCTTTATTAGTGAGAAATCCTATATGCCATACATTAACGTCTGGTCTTATTCTGTTGATTCAGTTTAACCAATACATTAATGAACTGCACTTTGGCTTTGGTATGTTCTATGCTAGATAATCCACTTTTTCAGTAAACCTGTTTAAACTCTGCTTCGGTCTGCAGCACCTTCCCAAACTAAAGATATTCCAGATAGCTGATGATAAGCCGTATTTTAGTCTATGCCTTTTCCATTACTCTTTTTTTGATCCTTCTTACAGTCAAACCTCTGGTTCAATCTGTTACAGCCTGCCAGGAAAAAAAAGGAAAATGGAGAAGCAATGGTCTTTTAGTCTAGCTGAAGTGATACACCCGTTTCACAAAGGAATACAATTGTATATTTGCTACCAAGACACCATATGCCAATTGCTTGACTTGGGGTAAAATGGAGGAAGCAATTAGTGAGAGCCTGCAGTGCAAATTTCAGAGCTATTTTTGTTCTGCTCACAACTCTCTCTTTATCTTTTCTTGTGGTGAGGCTTTCTCCTTCATGGTATGACAAGTTTTTGGCAATGGTTTTGAATACAGATGCAGACAAGTCCTCGTGCAATTGTAAGCCTCTGAATTTGCAGGTAATAGTTTTGGGCACCAGCGTAACTCTATAGCATGTGCTCTGCAGGTGAATTCAGCCTCCCAACTAAACTTGTTTCCCAGGTTGATTCTGAAGGTAAGCACTGACAACTTGCTTTGTGTTTCTTGACCAGACACTGCGTGTTTGTGTGTGTCCCTCAGGTTGCTGCAGTTGTACTCTTCATGCTGCTGTATTACAAAAAAAGCAGAAAAAGTAGAATGGGGTAATAGCTCATAGAAAAAACGTGTGTGTGTGTATATATATATTTATATGTGGACAGGTAACACATTGTATTCTCAGTCCTGATGCAGCAGAGGCTTTATACCCCCAAATTCTCCTCTGCTAGACATTATTCTTTGTGAAGAAAATAAACAGCTTTCTCTTGACTTTCATCCTTCTTTTGTGTATTTGCTTTGCAGACTTTAGCAGTGTTAGATTAGCGTGTTTAAACTGTTTGGCCAACCTTTACAAATTTCAGAAGGATTTGTGCTCTTGCTGCTTCCTCTCAGTTGTACCTTCCTGAGAGTCCTTTACTTTTGTGCGGTACAAAATTGATGGCAAAAATATTGTGAAGTGCTGAAGGGTCAAGCTGGCGCAAATATAGACAATACAGAAAAAAATTAGAAAGAGCGAAGTGAAACTGCTTAAAGAACTTTGATCTAAGGACTATGTTTTTCACAGACTGAGCATTATTGCTGAGTGGGGAAAATTCTACTGCATGTTACTTTCAAAAAGTAATAATAATTTAAAAAAAGCATTCTGGAGGTATTTGTGTATTCATGAGGTTAAGTACAGAGGAATGTTTTCTCACAAGTGCTGGGGAATATTCAGCAGGCAAGAAAAATCTATTCAGATATAGAATGAGAGTATGTTATGGAATTATTAGTTACATAATTTGAGTTTCGTAATTGGTAATTTAACTGTTTCTAAAGTAGTAGTCAAGAAAATGGGACTCTTGTGGATGCAGCATTGTCCTGGCCTGCTAAAGAAAATGATAGCAAAATAGATCTCTAATGTATGTCTTGGTATTTACTCTGTTTTACCTTAAATCACCAGAAGTGCTGTGGGATTTTATTCGTGATTGAAAATGCATTGGTTGAAAGTTGGCATATAGATTGGAGGTATGCTTTAAGACAGTACACAAGGGATGACAAATGTACCTTTAGAAGGTGAAGCATTCTGTTCACTTAATTAGTTGAAGAAGGGTAAGTTAGAAAAATTAGTCTAGTAAATCAGAAGTGAATTTTAGTGCAAGTGTCCATCATAAATAGCAAGATTAAGCCAGGTTTGGGGTTTCAAGGGTTTTTTTCCTGCATTTTCGATCCCTATTAATCGATTCATAAATCAATTAATTACTGTCATGAGACCCGTGGGCAACAGGAAATTGGGTTCAAATTAAAAAGAAAAAGAGGCAATTTGTTTTAAGATTGAATGTTGAATGTTCAATCGAAGTTTAATCAGAAGTGACCCATTATTTGAAAAGTGGAACATCAATGTCTTTCTAATTTCACAGAATGCTTCATTAAATGAGTGTTGAAAAGATCAGGTTAACTGATCATTCCAAAAGGAAGATGAGACAAAGGGGGGGGTGGAAGCCTGCTTCCATGCACATATTATGCTTGTTCATTTCTCTTCTGAAGAGCCTGTAGAGAAACCAAATCAATACACTTGGAATTCAAGGATTATTGGCGTGGTCCTTTCTAGGTTTTACAGATTACATGATAAAAATCTAGCTTCATATCACAACAGCAAATATTCTTAATCCATTTGGATAGCTATGTACCTAAAGAACAATTTACAAAAAACAATAAATAACAAGGAGAAAATTTTCAAAGGCGTGACTAGAAGTTGGGCCTCTCAAATGTTAGGGTGTCTCACAGGGGTCTGACCTTGAAAAAGTTTTTCCATAAATTGATATCGTCTTGAGAGCATTCAGCTGCACAATACGTAGAATGCTGTGCCCATTGTACAAAGCGAGGGTGATACTAGTGCCTAACTAGAACTGAAGGCAGATGAATTTTGTTTAGGAAGTGAGTGTGGGAGAGTACGAGGACAGCAACTGTAGCTGTAACTCCTACTGTGGGTGAAAAACACAAAGGAATAATATTGGTGGTTTAAGTGCTCTTTGGATTAGCGTGTCTCTCTCTTATTGTGTATTTACTAGAAATTTTCTTAGCAAATTGCTGTTGAAAAAAAAAGAACCCCAACACTCGCTTGTTATTGTGAGCTTGCTGAAAGAGCAAATGAGGAGTCTGATTCACTTTTTCACTGTTGGAAAGTGTTGCTCTTGCTACTAAATGCCGAGAGGTATGGTTGAACTATCATCTAGCCTCATATCTCTGCCATGTGCTCCCTGGGATAAAGAGTGGGCTTCTGTTGCTTGGAAAGTTCATGCAGCTTTCTCTGATGAGCAGAATGCCTGAAAGACAATAAAAGGCAAGAGAAACAGTATATCTTTGCCTTTCTAGTAGTTCTAGGATGTGTCTTTTATGAAAAAAAAAGAAAAAGGGACAACTATTGTTTTAAACGTTTCTCCTTATAAGCCTTTATAAGTGCAGAGCAAGATATTTCAGATGTCAGTGAGTTGTTTCAGCTTGGGTTAACCATTTGCAAGTATTATCTGTCTATATACACACACAGTAATAAATGTTATCTATAAGTATGTACAAACGTACAAAATTGTAGTCATTTGTTTAATTTCATGTGCGCTCCATGTGAAAGGCTTTGTTTTCTGGGCAGAAAGCTTAATTTTGCAAAAAATACTCCTGCTTAAAGCAGGGATTCGAGATGACTCCTTTTCAAGATCTTAGCAAGCAGGGTCTTGATTCCATCATGAGCAAAATGTCTTGCCACTTGTGATGACAAAATGTGGTTTTGATTTATTTGCTGATTGTTGCTTACTCCTGTCCCTTTAAAAGGCAGCAGCTGAGGCAGTACCTTGGCCAGCTGCTTTGGTCTCAACAAGGTTGGAAGCCTTTGGAAGGAGGGTGGATTGCTCAGTGGCTTTCAGAGAAGGACATACTAATCTGGGAGAGTTTCCCAGAGCATAGATGTGGCAAACAAAAGAGAGAGGAACTGGGCTGATGTGAAAGGGAGACAATAATAAAAATCAGAAAGACCTCCAGACTTTTCAGTGCAGAAGGGACTGATGAGAAGAGCAGGGAGCATATTCACAATCTGACCACAGGACAGGTACAAAAATACCTCCTCTTTTCCTGGGGATCCTAACAGGAGCTGTGCTGAGTTTGCCTCAAAGTGGAAGGTCGCTGAAGTGTTGATGGGCTGAGGAAGAGCCTAAAGATAATGGCCCCTTGTGCAAAGAAACAACAGGCAAATGTTGTTTACTAAGTGGTTTTTTTTTTATTTTATTGTACTTTTGCCTTTTAATAAAGGCTGTTGTCCTGGATTCCGTTCACATAAAACCTAGTTTTAAAGAAAAATAAAGTCTTTTCAGGTGTTTGCCTCCATGAAGATAGCATGACTGATCCACATCAGAGCTCTAGCTGACTTGGGGTTCAGTCACACCACTCACTTGTGTAATTCACACACTTAGGACCTAGTATTTCTTTCCATTTTAGTTGAGTAAGAGGAGCAAGACCACGTGCTCCATGCAGGCACCTAAATCAAGAGCATGGGTATGAATGTATACTTTCAGTGTTTGTACCTCTTGCCTTTGAATGCAAGATGAGGGTAGAACAACTGGAATCCTAACCTGTGTTCCACAGGTGTGTGTCTAGAGGAGGGTGGGATAAAAGCCGGTTAAGTGCTGTGTCCCTGCTTTATAGATGTCTGGTCCATCCATTTTTAGATTCCAGAGAAAGAATATTTGTCTAGATGGAGTCTAATCTGAGCTTGTGTAGCAAATCTAATTCAGTAATCATTCCCTTCACTGACATTCAGTAAGGTACTCAAGAATGAGTATAAATAATGTAATTCTTTTGAAATTATTGATTGCAATTCTGTGAATGATGATGAACAGCGTTAGCACCACCGTAGCAGAATGACAGTGTTCCTCACCCTTCTCCCAGCCAAAGGACATGGCTCTGTAAACTAGCACGCAAGTTTAAAACAGAGATGAATACGTATTACAAATTAATCTTGAAGTGCGTATTTCATCTTTATGAAAATGACTTTGTGCATCTTCTCCGTGAGATCTAAAAAAAAAAAAAAAGAAAAAAAAAAAGAAAAAAATGGTTTTACTAATAAAATATTGGTCGTAGAGGCATTAATTTGTAGAAAAAATTAACAAGCAAACTTACCAACAATGTAACATACCCTTCTGAGATATGCCTTTCACTGAGTTTTCTTGAACATGTCTACAAGACACGTCCCACTAGTCAAAGAGGCTCAATGTAGCTGTCAAGTTGCTAGCTCAGGAGGTGGACTGAGCATCTGTAGGGAACTACGCCTAAGTTGAGTAGTTTTGAGCAGAGCATATTGGCATGTCACATCACTGATATAATCACAGTGCATTTGTCTCCTACACGTGTTAGGAAGAGAACTGATCACGCTGTGACCAATTCAGAACTAGCTCTTGGATCCATGCGATATACTGCATTGTGTACTACAGACGTAATTCTGATTCGGGAGGCGTATATCGGATACCACCATTTTATCCCCCAGGGCTACAGGAGTAAGATACTTTATATTGTTTGTTTCAACAAAGAGGGCAAGGTTTTTTTTCTCTGCTTCTTTTTAACTTCTTTTGTTTAATTTGAAGTTAACAGCTCTTTTAGCTAAACTACTATTTTTCTTCAGTCTTTCTATGGCTTAGAACCCAGCAAGCAAAAGAGCAAAGCTCAGTCACTCAAAGAGAGGTTGTACAAGTCAGAACAAAGCATCTAAATTGTTTGTCTCTTTCATGTACTGACTTCCTGATGTTTAAAACAATGAACCCTACAGAGTGTTTTTAGCAAGTGAGAAGGTAGTGCAGTGCCAACCTTACAAATCAATCTTGTTAAAACTCAGATCAGTGTTAATATTTTGTAACCAAAGCTTTCTTTGGCCACTGCTCAGCATGCAATCTCTGAAGGCAAATAACTTTATGGCTGCTGAGGAATGTGTTGGGCAATCCCCGTCTCATTACCAGGTTTAATGCCCTCTATAAAGGGGCTTTACTTTTGTGAGTAGAATATGAATATTTTTTTTTGGAGAATAAGGACAGAAGCTGTTGATGATCAGCGTGTATCAAGAGGAGGAAGCTCTGCAGTAGGATGTAGAAGTAGGATGGCTGCAGAAGACAGAAGTATATTCTTTGATTATTGTGTTTACCTTTCTTACAAAGACCAAATAACGAATTTAATAAAATGTGTGATTGCTGCGTAGCTCAGAATGAAATCTATGTGGATATTTTTTCTCCCTCTAGGCAAAATTTTTAGCTGCTTTGGGAAGTGTAACAAAGACAACTGCTATTCCAGAAATAAAGTCATAAGACTAAGGGGTTTTTGCCTCTTTCAGGAACTTGGAATCAGTTAATTGGATCAGTGAAATAAGTTTTAATAATCAGCAAAACTTAAGAACAATTTGAAGGGTTTTTCAATCTCTGAACGAATTCCAATAAGCGTTTGAAGGAGGAAATCAGTGTGGAATCCTAAAAAGCTTCTTATTTCTTTCTCACAGAATTCTAGCTTTCTCTCTGAAGCTCTTTTTCCTGTACACACAACAAAAACTGAAGAGCTGGATCCCTCCTTCAGGCTGCACGAGACCATTGCAAAGGTAACAGAAATGGACATCTCCTTTACAAATGCTTTCTTTCACATGGACAAATTTGAATTTGTTAATAATTTTGAAAGATAATCTGTTTTTTACTGTGAATACTTTGAATGTTGAAAGTTGTGGATTTTTTTTTTTTTTGTTGAGATCCACATTTGGAATAGTCGTTACTCTTATATTGGTCAACTTGTGTGATCAAAACACTTTCATGTGCAAATGCGTAATTTTGTGTGATTCAGTTGTATTTTGCATGGTTCATATTAAATTTATTGGCATGAGTGCAGGGCATTGGGCTCCACTAGACATCAGTAACAGGCTTGTTGCTGTCAGTTTTGTCAGTGAAGAAGGCTCCCTGGGGGCACCTTCGCATCTGTGGTTTCAGGAGCTGTCACAGTGTGCTCACATGAGAGGAAGGATGGCCGTCCCGTGATCCTGGAGAGTGCTCTACAGAGGGGACGCTCCCAAAGTTAATGTGTTGTGACTCCTTTCTTGTTGCTCCTCTATAATACTCCCTCTGTGTTATTTATACTCTTTCCTCTAAAGTGCTCTTTCTTCACACTGTCCACTCAACATGCCCTCTTTCTACAAAGAGACATGACTACAAGGGGGTCCAACTCAATGGATTCATATAGACTTCTTATAATTGGCTTTCTTCTAAACCAGAGCTGTGCAGACCTTACAAACACAATTCTTTGCTTATTTGGAGCTACTTCTTTTGGAAAAGCAGCTGCTGTTGAAACATTTCTTTTGGCAGCAACAAAAATAAATTCACATAGATCAGCAATGTGCAGATTTAGCATGTAGGCAGATCAGCATCTTTGGCAAGATAGACAGTGACTGATCCTTGGGGTTTTTAGGGGATTGTTTGTTTGTTTCCTTGACTTGTTTTTTTTAAAAAAGAAGCACATATTCTAGACACGGTTTTGAAGCTTGGCAGAGTCTGACAGTTAAGGAACAATCATAAGACAAGAGTCTTCTCTGAAGCCCTTTTAATGGAATTGGTGGGTTTGAAGCCATCCTTGATGCCAATGTAACTGAAAAGATTCACCAAATTTCTTCCCAAAGACTGATGGAAGTAGATATGTGACTATTTACTGCATAATTAAGTTTTGATTTACTAATTAGTGTGTGATGGACTGTGTGTAATCTGAATAATCTGTATGTTAGTATTTGCTCTACAGTGTTGACTAATACAGAAAAATATTTATTAGATGGTTGACTTGAAGCATTTTGATACTGCTTAAATCGTTACAATTTATTTTAAGTAGGTTCACTGAGGATGACAATTTTCTTTGGTGAAACTTGCTGAAGGTTACACTAGGATACCATTGGAAGTAACAAGTAGCAGATTGTTAAATATGTAAAATTGGGAAATAATAGCACAATATTTCCTCTGTTATACTTTCCCACTTACTGTGAGTTGGCATTGCAGTATTTCTCAGGCTCATAATCACGCCTCTACACCAATTGCCAGCTCTGTTACGTGTGTAGTTATCTATGCCCTTTTTAAGTTCATTTGCATTCTGACTTCCATACCATCCCATAGCAACATTTCCCACAATTGAATTCCCCCTGCCTTACTTTAAACTTGCTGCTTGTTTATCTCACTAGGTTTTTTTCTGCCTTTGGTATGAGAAATAATAAACAAACATGCTCTATTTACTTTTCTATACCAGTTGCTTTCCTTTCTAAACTGTGTTATGTCTGAGTGTAGTAACCAGGTTGAGCTGTCCCCATAGGTAAGTCGTGGCTGTGTAATTATACATTACCTCTGTACTTATGCAGTTCTACGGCTTCTCTTTTGCTTTAAGGTAATTAGGACTATGTGCCATATTCAACATGTTTGGATCACTGTGGATGTATAGACTCTGATATTTTCTTCTCTAATCTTTCCTCACAAATCTTCAACATGCTGTTGGTCTTTTAGACTGCTGTCATCCATTAACTATTCATGATGGCTTAAATATTTCTACCTTCAGTGAAAGGAGCTGATTCATACCCCCTGATTGTGTATACTCATAACTTGTTTTCTCCCGTGTGCATGACTTTATATTTTCCAGCAATGAGCTTGCCATTTTTTAGCCCAGTGCTCAAATATTGTGGGATGCACGTCAAGAAGGGCACAAAGAATATCTTTCAGTCTTGGTAGCAGAGGTGTGCTTAAGTGTGCGATTGATGAAACTCATTTGCCACTGCATATCACTGGCAGTGCACTCAGCTTGTATGGCCACCAAAGCTGGTGGAGAATCCTGTGCTGTGTTTGGCAGGAAATTGTTTGGGGCCCTTCATCTCTCTGAGGGGAATTGGGCTTTAATTAATTTTTTTGTATGTGAATGGATTGATACTAAGTAACAATGGAAGAAATTCAACATAAATTTTTACATGAGGTTCAGTATAAGAACAAATAATCATCTGATTGTGGCTTATGCTCTCTGAAGACAGTAGTTACTTTAATTTCATTAAGACTTTGAAAAGGAGGAGATTGCCGAATGTGGCAGGTAAAATGAATGAGAAATGTGCAGCTATTAAGGAGGCAGATCTGTAATCTGAGTGCTTAGAAGATCTAATTTCTCAGAACACTTGTCAGATCAATTTATCTTAGATCTTGGCACTTTAAAGGAGGTTTCAGGGTAGGTTGCTGCAAGGCCCAGGCTCATCTGAAAGATTCGGAGAAGAAAGAGAAATATGTAGGCTTCCTAGTGGTGAAGAGCCAAGACATTCATTACAGCAGCATGTTGCAGTACAAAATTTAGTGGTATTTTAAATTGGATTTGCAGACCTGGTGATTTCAAGTGTGTTTTATACTACATATATCAAGTATTAAAATGGAGAAACGTGTGCCTGTGTGGCAGAGAATGAATCTTCCCATCAGACCAGAAGAAGCCAGGTGAAACTCCATTGTTATTGAGCGCATACTCAGAAATGTCTGTGCTATTTTTCAATAAGTTTAATCAGTGTTATTCAGCACAGTGTTTCATGATAACTAGTCAATTGGAGTTATTAACAAGTTTGAAAATACTTTTGCGTTACGAGGTATGCTCACTGGGGTAGCCTAATGAGACTTGAATGATGCAGTTCTAAAAGCTCCAACAGCAGTCCCCCAACAGGGAGTGCCACTGGAGCCACTTACTCAGAATCAGCCGTGGAATAATAATAATCTTTGATTGATTTTTACTTTGGCGGTCACCAAAGTGTTGAAAGGTATGCCAGAAGTGACATGATTGGTTTTATGATGAGTTATGGGTGCTGACAGATAACTCTTGAGAAAATCATTAGTGATCCTGATTATTCTACACTTTTATGGAGCTGCATAACATACAACTGAGTACTGGAATGCATTTAACTTCTAAATATTAAATAAAACAGCAATAGAGAGGAGTGTTTCCATTTCCAGGGGAAATAAGTTTGTTTGTGTAACATAGTGTAGTATTTCCTTTTTTTTTTTTTTTTTAATATAAACACTTCCAAGAAGATGACAGGCAGATTCTTTTCTTGAAGCTAATGGAATGTAAAATACTGGACTGCAGGGCTGTTGGTAAATGAAATTCACATTTTGACCACAGGTAAGGTACAGCAGAGGTATTTTGACTTGAAGAATACTCTAACAGGATTATACTGTTCTGTTATTGTGAAGCATAGGAAGGATATATATTCCCATTTATTCATTGTCTAGTCCGTTAATTCTCAATAATATCCATAACTTTGGTAGTTCCTTTCTATGTAATCTCCCTAAAAAGCAAAATCTGTGGTTTAGTCTATGCTACCCCTGCTAAATATTTTCCTCTTCCTGAATGGTATCTGCGAATGAGCTCTTTTTTTTCATGCTTCTGCACTGGAAAAGCTAGAAGCAATTAGGGAGATATGTATATACACATGTAAAAAACTGATACATGATATTGCCATAAATTATTAAAATATTAAATTTATGAAGCATAATACAACATATTTAAATTAACATGAAGGTGGCAAAACCTTGCAATCCCAAAGACTGAGAGTGCAGATTTTGAATCAGTAGAAGAATACTGTGAAGAACAGTACTAATGTTGTCTCCTTCCAGAGTTCAAAATCAAAACAAGATCTCATCGTACTCATCCAGTTTGAAATTTCTTTGCATTTCACTGAAGTATCTGTTGTGGTTTTGGCAGGGATGCAATCTTTGTAAAATCAAGTGGAAATGCTTTCACAAGCCATGTCTATGTTGCAAAGCTTTACCAGAAACATTTCTGCCAGCATATTATTCCTGGCATAGCTGTTTCAGCAGAGAACATTCACATTCATGGGTCGTTCCCACTACAACAAGCCCTTTTTGGTATCAGATTGTTCTTGAAAAAGCTGTAAGGCACTGTGCTTAGGCATCCCAGTGGCCTCTCCATCAAAACAACTGTACCTCTGGATTTCCATTGGTGCATCTTCCTTTTTCATTTAAAAATTTCCTCTGTGTAGAACTGGAGGATTTGGCAGAATTGTTTAGGATTTCAAAAGAGCAGAGAAAGAATATTACTCAAGAGTTACAGCACTTAAAGTGTTAGTGTTTGTGTGACTCATGCAGAACAAATCTGAAATATTCAGAAAACAGAAGTCGGATGCACACGAGTCTATTACGTATCCAAGCCAAGCCCAGAAAACCCTTCATCCTTGGAAGGCCCAGGCAAATATATGGCAGCCTGCCCCCACATCACTGCGTGGTGTGCTACCTGGAAATTTTTGCTGTATGCCGTGATTTCCATCATGAAAATGTGACGCTTTGGAATGTCAGTTTTCAGAGGTAATTTCTCCAGGTAGCTTTCTTCAGTGAAGTATTCCTTTTGATGTAATTTTTAAAATTCCTGTCTTCGATCGTGAATGTCAGGCTTTCACATCATTTCTCAGTCTCTTCATCATTGTACCTCCAAAGACCTGAGTTCTGCACAGACCAGCAGAACTCTCATGTCTTTTTTAAAGAAAATTATGTTATGATTTGGTAATTGCAAAAGAAGTCACCCGAGCCTCCAGCCAAGAAACAGGAATATTGACCAGGGGTAGGTGACAGATGCTGAATGAAGTTACTGTAACAGAAGCACAGTTCTCAGTGTATGAAGTGAGAACCAGGCTGAGGCACCTGATTAATATCTGTATTTGAGACAATCTGCTGTTGATACTGAATTTTTAGATGTGGAGTTTGTTTTGAAGTAATCAAAATAGTCTGCAATGTCATTTGGATGCTCTGTCACACAGAAATGCATCTGTGTGGGTTTTTTGCCTGAGGAATTTCAGGATGACTTAGTGCATTTCTTGGTTTTTCTGTTTGTCCTCCTGCAACTGGCAGCAATTCATGGTGTTTCATCAGATCTCATCTGCCATAAGGTGATGTAGCAGTAAGGCAAATTTTGTTAGCAAAATTTGATAATGTAAGTGCAGGGTAATGTGCTAATTAGTAGGTGCTCTCTCCATAGCTTAAATAACTTATTTTTTTACTTTGCTTTACTGATCAACCTCTCATATAGTGGTTCTGAGCATGTTACTGCTATTTATGGTTCAATGGTATTTGAGATGTGCAAAGCAGAACTATATTGTCTGTGGCGATAGTCTCACTGAATTTGCAAAACCCAAACTTTTCCAAACTTTTCTGCAGAGCACAGGCGTATTTCACAGAAATGGCTTGATTTAACACGTTATCTTAAGCACACAAGTGAGAGTTTTTGTTTTACCTTTAGCCTTCTTGCATGAAAGAACATATAATCCAGTTCAAGCAGAGGGTAAATACAAACCTGCTGAAAACTCCCTTCTGACAATGTGTGTTTTATTCTGTAGCTATTTTCAGCAGCAATAAAAACAAGACAAAATCTGGTGATATAAACTGGCACAGTAGCTTTGGGGATGCTGTATGAATTGTGGTGAACAGGGAAGTAACAGCATTCAAGGAAAAAGACCTGTCTGAGGCTTTTGTCAGCATTAGATGTGAAAGAGGTGACTTTGCTGCCAAAGACATGAGGTGTTCTGACAGACAGTCATATTCCCTATCTGCTCTAGCCTAGTTAGGGTAGATATGCTTGGAATTTTTCAGTAGTTTTGTTCCTAAAAGCAAGTAGCCTCAAGGAGTCTTGCACTTTTTGCCTGAACTCAGATTAAAAAAGACTAGGTAATAAATATAAGCTGAAATTGCAGAACCCTTGGTAAAAATTTAATGAACCGGCTGCACTGTCCAACACGACTTCACTTGGTGCAGTCAGGTGTTAAAAGAACAACCTGATTACACTACCCCCCTGAAATTTTCCATGTCTTCCCTGCTAATAACTCCTTCAAAATGGAAGAAGAATTACAGGACAGAACTAATTCAATTTCATAGATTCATAGAATGATTTGAGTTGGAAGGGACATTAAAGACCATCCAGTTCCAACCCCCCCCTGCCATGGGCAGGGACACCTCCCACTAGCCCAGGTTGCTCAAAGCCTCATCCAGCCTGGCCGTGAACACCTCCAGGGATGGGGCATCCACAGCTTCTGTGGGCAACCTGGGCCACTGCCTCACCACCCTCACAGGAAAAAAATTCTTTTCATATATTTAATCTAAATCGACCTTCTTTCAGCTTACAGCTATTACCCTTGTCCTGTCACTACATGTCCTTGTAAAAAGTCCTTCTCCACCTTCCCTGTAGCCCCCTTTAAGCACTGGTAGGCTGCTATAAGGTCTCCCTAGAGCCTTCTCTTCTCCAGGCTGAACAATGCCTACTCTCTCAGCCTGTCCTTGTATGTGAGGTGCTCCATCCCTCTGATCATCTTCATGGCCTCCTCGGGACCTTCTCCAACAGGTCCATGTCATTCTTAGGTTGGGGGCCCCAGACATGGGTGAAGGACTCCAGGTGGGGTGTCACGAGAGCTTTGGTTTGGTTTGGGGTTTTTTTTCTTCCCCCCCAAACCCCTGCTGGTTGATGATCATGACTGTGCAAGGACATCACTGGATATTTATTACACAAGTCAGATGATTGCTTTTATTTCAAAAAAGTTTTTTGTGAGACGTATAGAATATTTGGACACATGCATGCATTTTCTGAGGAATGTTTATATTCAACCACTGAAATGCAACAACTGAAAAAGTAAATCAGAAGCTTGCTACTGTCATAGGTAGTAATATGCCTGGGGTTATTTGAATTTTCCCCTATGTTTCCCACTATCCTATTCTTCACACAGTTACTGAATTTGTCAGAGTATAGTTTTATTAATCCATCTTTAGCACCCGTACTACCATGGGCATTTGTTATTCGTTAGCAAATACTTCATCTGCCAAAGATTTAATCGTTATTCGTGGCATACACACACTGACTTTGGTAGCTGTACAAGGAAGAAGTGTTCTTCTTTAAAAAAGACAGTAGCATTCTAGAGGAATAGTTCCTCTGGGTACTCTAAAAGTATCTTATCTGTTGTATTAGCTCACTGTATTTGCTCTTTTCTGTCTTCAGATCTTTTGACAAAGATGTCAAATCAGATAATCCTTTCCCCTTTCCCCAGAGTCTGCCTCTTAAAAGTTTCTACTAACGATCATGTAGTAATGACTATTTTTTCTTTTTTTTAATTTAATATAATCCAATTTGCATATGAGTGAATATGAGGTCAAGTCAGTGCAACTTAAGTACCTGATTAAGTGCTTTTTAACAAGAGATGGAAATAGCTGCTGAAGTACTATGAATTAATTAATTGGCTTTGCAAACAACTTGCAGAAATACCTGGGGAAATACAGCTAAGATGCATGTTTAGTTGTTCTTTTTATTTTTAGACCATACTTATAACTTCATTGAGTGTACAGTTGTACAATGTATTATTGACATGTTTTGTCTTTATTCTGTGACGTAGCTACAAACACATTGGAGCTTTACAGATGCTGAAGTTTCCTTCATGAGCTCAGTTCTGACTTCAAAACTAGATTTTCAAGAGTTTGGTTTCCCTTAGAGATTTTTTAAGTGTCAGATTTTCCAGGAGACTTAGCCCAGTCAAAAGCGTTCTAAATCTTCTCTTGAAATGTTCACACCTATTCTAGCATCAAACTGATAGCTGAACTCTGCTGGAACCATCCCCTTGGTGCTGAGTATTTCTTGGGATTGTGGCCATTCAGAGAGTGGAGTGTAAGACCAAAATTAAATGTCTATACAGTGGCTAAGAAGTCCTGGAAAGTGTCCTGGAAAGAAGCGGCTAAGAACCAACCCATTATGCTCTGAGTTGGGGGGTGCCTGCAGGAACCTATTAATAAAAATGAAGCACAGACTGATGTCTGAATAAAACTTGTACTCTTTTCTTGAGCTTTGGAGCCTGAACAAGGGCTATTTACTAGAGTAGTCTTTTTGGACTGTGCAGCCCTAACTCTTCTGCAAAGCACAGACTCTCTAATAATTACCTTTGTTCTACGTCAACACTATTTAATGTAGAACCCTTATGCATTGTGGAAGCTAGGACTACCACTCATCACACTAATTGGTAGGATACAAATACACCCTCCTCTTTTTCATTGTTCTGTTTCCAAAATCAGGGAAACTCAGATTCTTTGCTGCATCTTCACTGTTAGGGGTGTATGATACATGTACCTAGAATGGCCGGTAGCCTAGACTCACTGTAGTATGCTTTTGGTTAATGGAAGTTGCATATTTGAGTTCTTCAAGCCCTATAAGGAAAGAAACTGATCCAAAGGTTATACAGGCTTGAACAGACAGATCAAGGTGCTTCTGTAAATCCTTCTAAATACTTGTTGGATTAGGTATAGAATTTCTGTTAAAAGGACTTGTTAAATTTTTGGAAGGTTAGCCCTTAATTATTGGTCAAGAGCCAAAATCAGTAACCAGAACTTCAGATTTCAGTATGCTACAGCATGAAATTCTCTCAATGGGACAGTAATAGGAGTTACTGGGCCTGTTTCAAAAGTCCTGCTCTTTCATGCCTTCATTGCAGACATGCTGTGAAAATCTGATTCCAGTGGCAGATAAAATTTATTTGAAATTCTTGTTCTGAATTGTTTTGTAATTGGTTGTATATGAGAAACCTGATGTACTCTCAGTGATGAAAATCTTAAAGATGCTTTTGTAGCATACTTCAGTCTATGAAACTGTAGTTTGCTCTTGTCCTTTGTTTTCTTTTAGTCTGTCTCCTAATATATTGATATGCGGGTGTTTAAATCAGATAAAACTGAAAAAGTACAATAATATCTTTTCTAATAGATCTCCTAAAATAAAAGAGAGCAAAATTAACATGAAGGAAGACTATCTTCTCAAATACAATTGAACAATGTGAAGAAATTGTGTAAAAGTTGTGAGACAAAAATAATGAATACTTGAAAAAAATTATGAAGAGCCAAAAAAAGAAAATAAGCTAAAGGTATTACAAAATCCCAGGAAGAACACCTTGTTTATAGATCCATTTTTATTACGAGCATGGTCAATAACAATAAAAAAATACTGCTAGTTTGCTGAGACACTCTAGTATGCAAGCAGCTAAGATCAGAATAATTAACATTAGACTAAGAATAGGTGATTAGCCTTAAGCTAATTATAAAATTAGTTGAAGTGTCTTTCAGAGAATTGTTAACTGAAGATCCTATATCAGAAGCAGTGGGGATGGTTAATCTGTTTCTTCTTATCTCAGTATGTACAAGGGAAGAGATCATTCTGGAATAACATCAGAGACTTTGGTTTTATGATCTGTTCAGTACCTTCGAGAAGAGAAAGGTTCTGCTAAGCAGTGGTTATGTGTAGGCAGGTTTCACCTCTGTGAGCCTGAGACCAGATCTTAGCTCAATTGTGTTTTAAAAGCAGTTAATTCTCTGCCCCAGAAAATAAAATAAAACTATGTTGAAAGAGTTTAGGTCACTGTTTAAGGACTGAATGAGACTTTCTGGCTGCCAGAGTCAGATGGTAGATAAGAGTATTCCCACTAGGATAGCAAGAAGGGGCAAATAAACTTGGACTTCTACTGGTCAGTTTTGCCTTCGGGACTTAATGAGTTCGAGTATAATCCTTTCCATTTCCATTTGAGTCCAACAGAATAGATTCAAGCCCATGTGTTAACATAGTGCAGGTGAGATTTAGTCAAGCAGGAGGAGTGATCGCAGCATCCACCAGCAGTTCTCTGGGCCAGGGGCCAGCTGTAATCTGTAGCAATCTAACCATAAAGCCAAAGCAATATAAAAGATGTACTTTCCTACAGTGGAAATGATGTTTTTATTTCATAAGCAGAGATCACATACTGGCTATGAAGCTATTTTTTGTTTTAATAACCTTCTTGTAAAACTAATGGCCAGGAGTTTCATAAATCGCAACTTAATTCCAAGCGTGCACATATAGTATTGATTTTTCAAAGATACAGCATCTCTGTTATCTATTGAAATTATTTTAGTTCAAAATTTAAATTAATATTAAAAAGTACAGCATTTAGACCTAAAAATGTTTTAAGAAAGGAGTCCCAAACCCAATAAATGAAAAGCAACATTTCAGAAGCATAGAGAGAAAGGAGGATAGAAATTGTTCTTGAATAATGGAGTAGTATGTTCTAGTGTGTTGCAGCCTTTTCCTCATCTAAAATTAATATGGTTATGTAGCAATAGAGATAAATTTTATTGTTAACCTTATTTTAAAGGAATTTATGTCCTGGATGGTACTTCTTTTGAAGAATCATTTGTGAAAAAGCAGTGGTTTTCTTACAGTTGCGTGATAATTCTTGAGTCTCAGAGAGTTCTTGTCTTTCAGTACATGAAAGGATAGCCCATTTATTTTTTACTTTGGTATATCAGTGGGAGGTGTACATGGATAATGCACATGTATATTCTGAGATAATTGTAAAGTTTACTTAATCTGTTTTAAATTATTACAGAAAAACAACAAGGTAGTTGTTATAGATAAGCAAGTAAGATGTTTTGCTGCCATCAGATGTGATCCGTCAGCATTTATGTGCTTACATCTTTAGAAGAATGAAACTCTGAAGGGAGAACATTTACTTTCTTGTGATAAAGTAGTTCTAAATTTTAAATGGTCAAATAAATAGGAGTACTGTTACATCAGACTCATGTGGATGATGTTAAGCCTATTAACTTTGAATTTAATGATTAAGTTTTTTTCTGATCAAATTTAGTGTGAGCTTTGGCATTACCTTTTGTTAATAATTTATGATGCCCTCCTTTCATTCTGTTGGGACCAGGAATATGTGGGGTTTATTATTTGGGTGATGAAACTGACAAATATGTAAATGAATACTGGCACAATTCGTAAATGTATATTGTAATCAAGGAGTGTAATTTGCCCAAAGATCATAGCCTGTCCAGCCATTTCTCTCCAGCTTGCCTTGGCAGGGGGAATAGCGTGGCTGATCCATCAAAATTAATGAAAGCTCACTGGAATTTTGGGGCATCTAATAAAAAAAAATTGAATGTGCGATAGGGAATAGCCTTCCTTTATAAATTACTAGCCCAAATGTAAAAAATGTCACCCAAAAAATAAACAAAAATTCACTGGCTTCTGCTCAAATTAGCTTATTGTTGCACTGCTTAATGATTCTAGGGGGTTTATGGCTTATTTTTTAAAAAAAAAAAAAAGAACACAATGGTCAAGATGGGGGAATTTTATTTTTTTTTTTTTTAATTTCCTCTGTGAGTTTTTTCCTTGGTGTATCATTTTGAGGAATCTGGTTTTAAGTAACATAGTTACATGTGCCAAGGTGCCAGCCTGTGTTAGTCACCCAGATTTTGCTTTTTAAATCTCATGTTCAATGCTCTCTGTCAGATAAATGAACATGATGTAAACAGATGACTCCAGATCTAATTTCAGTTATAGTACTAGTTCAGTGTACTTCAGTGGAGTTCACTCTGGCTTCGAACAGTATAAGAGCCAATGTTCTATGTGAAAATATTGGTCAGATTTTTAGTGTTTGAGCCCATAAGTGCAGATGCACTCTCAGATTTTCAGGTGCAAAATAAAGGCAGCAGCTGCAAATATAATTCATCATACTCAAAATAAAATGTGTAGTTTTGTTCTCCTTTCTGAATATGACCTATTTGGGAACTAAATTATAAACCACACTTGGTGTCCCATCAGTAATCATCCAGTACTATGTCACTTTGACAGTGCTGCACTTGAAAGGGGGATTCAGCTACAAAGCTTAAAAGGAAGAAGAGGAACACTCTGAGGACAAAAGACTAAATACTTACATTTATGCAACTGAAAAACTTGATTAGGCTCGGTAGAATAAATGCTCTGCTACAGAAGTTTTAGGTATCATTAAAAAGCAATATTGATTGAATCAACATAAAAAGGGGTAAAGTTCCTTTTTCTCTTTATTTTCACTTGCAATATGGAGAAACATTCCCTTGTATGAGCAGAGCTTGTGGCTCAGCACGCTATGACCTTTGATTTTTGGATTTTGCTCTGTGATGAGAAGATTTGGCAAAGGAGTTTTTAATAGAAAGTTCATATGTAGTATAAAGACTTATATAAATATAATTAGTAAAACTTAATTTATATAAGTACTTAAAGATGTAGTAGGCTTAAAAGTTTTACTGTTACACATTTTGTTTTTAATATAATTTATTTACCTTACTGTGGAAGAACACTATTGGAATTAAAGTTTTCAGTTCAACTTTTTTCCAATTTGTAGAAGTATCACAGGGAAAGTAAAAAAAAAAAAAATCTTAAAATAGCAAGAAATGCTTGCTTCCGCCTGTCTTTGGTGCATCACTTCTGATTTACTACCTCTTCCCTCCCTGTCACCTATATTCCATCAAATTCTGAGCTGAATGTCAAGTTCTTAGCACCTGCTATTGGAATTGGATTTTCGAAAGACTTTGAAACTAATGTAATAATTAAGATCATCAGAAGTATCCATCAGTTGAATGGGTCTGACTTTATAGTTTCACAGTTCTCCTAAGCCAATCTCAGTGCTACCACAGAGCGAGCAGGATTAAGTTCGATCTGACTGAAAAGTAATCATTTGGGTTTGCTCTTGGTTTTGCTTTAGGGGTTTGTTTTGTTTTCAGCTCTCAGATCTGATTTGCCATGCAAGCTCTAGTGCTTGTGGAAGGATGACAGTGAGAAGTGCGTGCAGAGAGTAGCACAGAAGCAGTTATTTCAACAACAACCTAATTTTTTGTTTGGCTTTGAAATTTGAACTGAAAGGGTGTTGAAATTGGCCTTGAGAAAGATTAGCTCTTTACGTACACTATGGCAAGTTGATTCTTAGATCTGCTTAAAATACATGCCTTAAATTTAAAAAGACCTTTCTGTGTTTGTTGTTGTTGTTAGTTCAGTAGAATTGTAAAAACATCATGGCTAAACTTGACAAATAATAGCAAATTGCCACTTTTCAGAAAAACTAGGGAGCTTTGTGGCTGAAGTGTGATTTATTCTGAACTTTGAAATAAGACAAAAGAAACAGATTACAAAGCCTTTTAGGAAACTCATTATTACATCTGGACTTCAGGAGCTCACTGCTGGACGTTCTGATTGGAATTTGTAAAACCTAATTAAGAGTTAATGTGTGAGGTCTGTCTTTGTAATTTTTATACCAACAGCTGAGACCCAAAATTGTAATTTAGAAATAAATCTATTGCTTGTACCTGTAAAGTGCACAGAAGAAATGTCTAAATCAAAACTTTAAGATGCATTGGTAATATTTGCATATCTGTTATCATTTTTATAAATCTGTTGCAGAGTTTGTAAATATGCTTTAGGATTAGTAAATCCATTTGGACAATATTTGCTGAAAATCTAAAGGATTTGCATTACTTGACTCTTAAGAAAGTATATATTTTAGTGAAGTTCCTAAAAATGTTTTCCTATTTTAGTGGTGGCGGTATTTATGGTGAGTTAATGAAAAGTGAACTCTGAGAAGGCAGGTTTGTGTCTCCCAATTTTATTAGGTAACCATTTTTTTTATTTGCCATTAATAAACTTGTTTCATAATGCAACTTTATGTGTTTCCCCGTACTTAAAGAAAAAATTGTTCCTATGCTCTGTGTTTAAGAAAGCCCTGTTCAGAGTTAAATCAAACCACAAATCTGATTGGACTCGAATTGTAGAGTGGTTTGCTATTTAGTTACTCAGACTCTAGTTCTTGTTGTGCTACTCATTTTTTGTAAACTCTTGCTTGCCACAAGCTGCGGTTTAATGATCGCAGTTTATATAATTGAGGAGATTATATAAGTAAATGAAAGACGAATTCTTATCAGGTTTTTAACAAAAAACTATATGCTCAGAGGTGTATTGTTGTGGCTTGAATGGCACTGACAGACGATTATTTTCTGCAGCCAATTTATCACATACAAAGAAGAGATTACTCTACACAGCCATGTAAAGTTTTTCCTTTTTCTGTTTTGGATAGCCGAGAAGAGGACTGTAACCAGGAGGACTTTGTTTATGTGGATGCTTTCTGGTATGCTTTTTCCTAAGACTATTCACAAGTCTGGAAAGGGAGTGCTGGTGCGTTTTAAACCAGCTTTATGAAATCTCATGATTTGTAGTCTGGGTACCCCAGGAGTGCACGGTACCTGTTTAATAATTGGCTCTAGAAATATATTTGATCCAAACATCAGCATTAACAAGTTTTTACAAAGCAAGAGAGTGAAACTCTTCATGAGAAATACACTTTGTATCTCTGCTCTGTCTCTATCTTATTTAAAATGGCAGCAAAATGAAATATAGATTACTACCTGATAGGACACATTGCATGAGGTGGCACCACATTCATTGGAGCCAAAGTACACAACGCTTAAAAGTTCCTTGAAATGGTTCATTCACGTGAGGTGCCTTCTTAAAAGAAAGAGCCCTGATCCTAGGGCAGCACTCTGATCTCAAACAATCAATACTTTTATCTTGATGTAAAAAAAAAAAAAAAAAAAAAAAGAAATCCTACAGTCTCAAATACTAACAGTTGCCATTCCTAAAAGCTATATTGTAATTTAAAAAAACGACGTGATAATGACTAAGAGATTGTAAAATTCTATGAGCACATTAAAACAGGTATGTCTCTTAGAGTCAAAGACCTGGTACAAAGTGCAGTTTAGTTTAGCAACTATTGCAAATGCAATAAAAACATAGCTGCATGAAAGAAAGTGAATACAGAGTATATCTTTACTACATGACTGGAAATAAAGCAATAAATTTGACAATAGGTGAACATAACCTGCAGAAGAACCTGAGATAAATCACCAGAATTTTGGAATTTTTATCATTTTCACACAGACAAGTAAGGAGATGCTTTAAGATTGAGTGTCAGGCCTGCTCTCCCTGACCAATTCAAATTTGAATACTATTTATCTTTAGTGAAACTGTGATCCTAAAGAAAGTATTTCTCAGCTAAGAAAATAGCACATAAAGAGAAATACATGTTGGTATCACTGACTGAATGCCTTTATATAGCACAGTTTGATTTTGAGGTAATTGCAGGGTGAGTTTGGGCCTTTACATAAATATCATCTTGTCTAAAAGTGATGAAGAAAATGGGGCCACATAAAGATTCTGCTTTAACTGACATGAATGATATTCTTCTGAACTTGATGTTCCAGCCACTGCAATCCTTTTGATTGACATATCTAAGGAAAATTTTGAGCTTTTTTCTTTCTTTTTTCTTGAGATAAACTGAACAAACTTGAAGCTGACAGGAGCCTCACATGAGATCCTAATGAGGCGAAGAGAATGAAACATTTATTTTCATGCTGAAGTACCAAAGCCATAATGACATTGAATTATTATTTTAAAAAAAGATACAAAAATACAAAAACTTGCTTGCTTGTGGTAACTCCACAGATATTTTGCATAATGTGTAGGACTGAATGCTGAATGTCGAGGACATGAGTTAAAAACTTTTTTGTCTCCTCTCTTTTTTCCTTTTTCCACACCAAGTTGGGAATCTTTCATTTGCATTCCTTTTCTCTTACAGGAAAAGGTCTCTGCCCACAGTAAAATCTCACAGGAAAGAGAGAAACAAGTATTTGTCATATGGAACTTTTCCTAATTGTTTTCTAAGTAACAATTTTTTTTTTTTCCAGATAAAGTGTGTTGCAGATATCCATTTGAGCGCTTTTGTAAACCAGCTTATCGTAGAAACTCTGTTCTAAATTCTTCATTTACATCACTGCATTTGAAATAGAGCATTATCCTAAATTAGGAGGTTATTTGCTGTTCCAAACAGCACTGCTGTATCAATCAAACCCACATAAAAATGGCTAAATGTGAAAAAAAAAATAAAATATAGATTTTGTTAAAATTACTAATAAAAAATATCAAGGTTAAGAATGTAATTTACTTCAAAACTTCAAAATATCCTTCACTGGAAGAATTTTTATGTTTAAATTTTTTTTTGTAAAAAACAAAGCATAGATAATTTCTTTTCAAAATTTCCCATTATGTCGTCTTATATTTAACTGGCGATGCAATGTTGACCTGATTGTTAGTTACCCATTAAGGATATCGCTATATTTCTTTGAAAGGCTCTTGTTCAACTGATTTTCTCTTGGAAATTGGATCACTCCTGTTTTATGTCTAGAGATCTGAAGGGCTGTAACTCCATACAGAAATATTGCTGCATTCTTCTATGATGCTTGAGAAGTAAACCAAGTAACTTACAAAACACAGTCACAACAGAAAGGAAGAGGAAAAGAGTGTGATAGTGTTTATGTCTTGATTCTGAACTTTCCATCTACTTCTAAACATTAATACCAAACCCCATGAAAATGCATATATTTGTGCAGTGTATCCAAAACAAGATAGTTTATGACCAGCACTACGTAAATTACCTGTTAGAGCCCCTTCTCGTCTCAACTGTGAAAAGACGCAGAATGGAAAACAATGTGGTAATACCATAGCATCCATTTTTGTAGTATAGACCATGTTTGTGTGGATGCTGCATCGAATATGGCAGCATCACTCTATAATATATTTGATTACAGTCTACCTCAGAGAGCTTTTTTTTTTCCAAATAACAATATGTAGTTAACAGATAAGATTTTTTTTTTCATTAAATAGATCCATTTAAATTCTTGTTTCTGTTTATCTGTCTGGTGCATTTTTTAATTAATCTGTATTTGCTGGGGAAAGACAAGGATACTCCAGAGCTGTTTGTTTTTCTTAGTGAAACAAAAGTAAACAAGAATAAATCTTAAGATACTTGGGTACATTCAATGTCTGCATCTACAGCAAGTGCTTTTATCTCATCATACTGTTAGAGTTATTATCTCATCAGTCTCTCATTGACTAGCTGTCAGAAGAGAGATTCAGCATCCTTTTTTTAAAAGCAAAATTCTACCCAGACCTGGAACATGTAATTTTTTTTCTCCTCTTTGTGCCTCCAGCCAGGCTCCACTGTCCCTGGTTTTCCAGTCCACATTGCAGGAGAGCAAAGGACTCTTTAAGAGGTACTTGGCTGATGCGCTTCAGCCCGTGTAAGTGTACCATGGGAAGAGACGTGTACTGTGAGTTGGGAGACCTTGACTTTTGGCTTACTTAGCAGCTGTATAGTGACAAATTGTTTGCTGGCTTGCTGGAGAAACAGCCACTTAGATTGGCGGAAGCACCCAAATTCTGACAAGCTTTGGACAGTTGTTTGGCAATTATGTAACAGTAGACGGTAGCTGCATGGGCACATTTTTAAGAACTGAGCTCTAGTTCCAAAATAAAGAGTGATAAATTTGTGTCCCATTTAATTTATTATGCATTCAGCCTGTCCAGAAACAGATGACATGATAGCGTTAACAATCTCCTTTTCATCTTCTGTTTACGTGCACAATAAATTGCTGGTAAGTTTTCCTTATGGACTTTTGAAAAGCAGAAGAGATCAATACTTACAAATATGTGCAAAGTTTTTAAAATAACAAGCCCTTAGGAAATATTAGAGTGCATAAAGTTGTTTCCCAATATATTCACTAGCAGTGAAGTGATGCTATTTATGGGCATTTCTCTCTGTAGCTCCACATGTCCCAAGTCGCTAGGAAAAAGTTAAGGTGAAGACCAGGAGTGCTTTCTCTTCAGGACTTGAACATGGTCATTTTGCCTTGTTTTATGTTGATGGAGCTGTGCTGAATGGCCAATTCTAGTCTTGAGCACAGGTCTAACATCTCCAAATGGTCACAGCTAAGACACTGAGCTTAACTGAGCTCGTATGCGATACGTAAGCTGTTTTAATAAATTTCTAAAGCTGAAAGACATATGATATCATGATTTCTGTATAGTGATGGATAGTATATATGCAATCTTAAAAATTATTAAACTGCAACTTTGAGAATAAAAAACTACTAACCTTAAATTATGATCTGTTCCAATAATCTTAGCTTTCATAGTGTTTCAAAAGGCAGCAGGACTAGGAATCTTGCTTTTAGAGGTCATGTAGGAAATACTTAAGATGATTTTGAGTCACATGGTTTTGATAGAAATATTTTTAATGTTAAGAAAGGAGCTCTTGTTCACTTTCGGCTTGGCTGTTTTAGTCCACGGAGACTGAGTTGTGTTGCTTTTTTTTTTTTTTTTTTGCAAGGCGTAATGGTTTTAATTCAAAGAAAGCAAAGAGAAAAATGCAACACACATCCTTTACACTGCTAAACAGTAATGTGTTTATATTGTTTATAAAATGTATTGAACCACCTAATCCAAAGCTCATAGAAACTGAATGCAGATTGATGGCAATAGTATATAATTAGGCTTTGCTGCCTTTTTTTTAACCTTTGTGAGGTAAGTAGGATCACTTTTCCAGAGAAGCAGATCAGAGTGAAGGTCTGACAATATCAGAGCTAAGAGGTAAGGCTGCCTGGTGTCCACTCGCATCTTTGAGTCAGTAGTTGCTTTTGAAAGATTTTTCCAAAGCTCAAGTTCCACTTTGAGAAGTGACTGGAGGTACCGGCAGATAAGCGGTGTGGGATCTTTCTGGCTTGCTGACTCCATCTCTTTTAGTTACCAGCTTTTTTTTAGTACCTGTCAGCAAACCTGTGGTGGGAAACACGTACTCCAGTGAACACCTCCAGTAACCCCAGTAGATTCTTCTTATGAGACTAAAAGCCAACATCAATTCTGGATTTTTTTTTCCTTTGGTTTTTAAAGTCAGGTTTCAGTCTCACTGTCTTTAATCACTAAGACACAAGAGACGAGACCACATGTTGTGAGTTCTGCTGAACTGAGTGTTGAAGATAATGCTTGTACGTAGTGTAGATGACTACACATAGTTCTATTTGCATCAATTCAGACGTTCTTTGTGACTTAACATACTGCCAGCTATCTTTTCACTCAAATGTGAAACCAGAATGGAAATAAAATATTGTGGATGAGATACTACGAATGATTATGATAACTCATACTAATTGAAGTTAGATTTCAAGACATATTAATTACCTCTATTCATTAGCTTAAGATAAACAACTTTGAGGTCATTTAGTCCATTCCTACTGGTCCATTTAGTTCCTTTCTTCCTAGATTGTGTTTAACTATTGAAGAGGTCTTTTCCCACTTTACTTGATGAATTGTTCCACAATTCAGAGTGACTGCTCACAAAGTTTTTCCTTCTCTTATTCAACAAAAATACTTTTTCCTTAATTATATTACTTTACTTTTAGTTGTTTCTTTTAGTTTTACATGGAAACTTGAATTTCCTGTAATTACTGTATTCTTAATTTCTTTGGTAAAAGAATCCTTTATTTTGAGATCAAAGAATTTTGATATACATTAGCACTTTAATTACAAACTACAGAATGATAACTGCATGAATAGGGTGAAGGCTCTTTTAGACTAGCAGGGCTGACAATTAAAAAGGCTTTTTTCATGACTTGCAGCATAGCCTATTATTTTTTTTGTTAAATATGGCTGTTATTGTAATTGAAGAATAATAATCACTGCATGGTGACCTGCATGGTTAAACAGGGATCT
>NW_010105637.1:12393-19565 GCF_000699245.1 Pterocles gutturalis | reverse complement strand
ACTTTAAGTTAACTTTAACCCATGACATTAGCCCAGGACAACTTGAGGGTGCAGCAAAATGGAAAGCTCCACTGATGCCAGAGGAAGTCCAGCAAATTCTGGGCACTGCTGTCTCGGGCATTTTGCAAGGATAGAAAACAAGTCCATCTGCAAAACTGACATTTGCCCAGAAGTTGAGTTTACTTTAGATGGATGATGAGTGACATAATCCATACAACAAAAGGGAACAAAATAATTCTGCTCTGTACTCATCCTTTCTGGTCCTTCAGCAGTTTTACAGAAATTGTATAATGGCAGTAACATTTTAATCTTTTTTGACTCCCCTTCATTAGTAATTACAAATGCTGCTCATCAATATCTTTTAGGATTCTTCAGATGCTTTTAGTACTCTGTAATACACATTCTACATACTTTGTGGTCTAAACCAAGTATTTCCTTTTGAATATTTTGTACAACAACTTACACTCATATTACAGACCAAGTTTCTTTTCTGTCACACCAAGATACTTAAAACACGAGAAAGAGTTCAGGTTATAATCCCAAGCACTGTATTAACCCTCTTTTCTGTGATTTTTTTTTTTTAATAAAAATTATTAAAAAAAAGTGCATTAGCCTATGACTTGCCACCTCCTCCTTACATATATGTAAATGCTGTATTCTTCTCTGTTTTGTTGTTTTACACTATGTTTTGACTCTGTGTTTGACTTCTCTGTTTTGTTCTTTGATTACTAAAAATAGGCCTCAAACTATTTCAAGACTACAGTTGTTTTATCCATCTCACCCTCATTGTTCTTGAAAGAACTGGAGGCCTAAATGCATTATCTAAGGGAGCACAAGTTAGACAAGCAACTGGTTCCAATCACAGGATGTAATCTCCCTACCCATCAACCTCATCTTGCTAAACCCTCCTAAATCCCCTAGCTTCTGCTCCTCTAATCATGAGGGTTAGAAGCTGCAAGGGCTGCTTTTCACTTCATTAAAATTTCCTTTTAATCTTTTATAATCTGTTAGCACAGTACATAAACACCCATCAGAAGCTTATTCCTTCTAATTTCAGAAAGGGGATAATTTTACTATACATTCCATATTTGCAAAGCTAAGCTTCATTTCACACCACCATAAACCTTGGTCAAAAGGATGAATAGTTAAGCAGTTGAGCAAATGGCATTTACAGCTACAGCTGGGTGCATTACTCATTGTGAAGCATTTATTTGGTGAAGTTAAACCTTGCTTTTGCTTATGAAACATCTAAAAGCGGATCCCAAATGATTTTAGTATGTGGGGATCCTTTCAGAAAGTACATTTTGCACTGTGTTATTTCCTGTGTGCCCCTTTGCATGACTGGCTGTCTAAATCAGACTAGATTAGTTTTCCTTCTTGAGGGGGTGACTAAAATTTATTTTAAAGAGGAACAACTGTTTACCCCAAGCACTTATTGAATAGATCATCTTCTGTAACAAATTTTCAAAATTTCAGGGAGTGAATAAGCAATTATCTAGTCAGTACAAGTTATTAATAAAGCACATTTCCCCTAAAAATAATGTTATCACCCTATAGTGCTACATAGAGAAATTTATAGTCCTACAGCAGAAATGCCTTCAGATAAATCCTCTAGGAAACCATAATATACCTACAATGCAAGCTTACAACATCAACTAAGCAGCAAAAAATCTTAACGACATTCTTTCAAACGTTCTCTGAAAAGTAACATGAAAGAGATCTCACTCATGAGAGAAGTAATTTAGCATCACTTTCTCTTTCCTTCCCTCTGTAGAGGTAAAGAAGGATTTTAATTGGAAGGGACTGCTGGAGGTGATCTATTCCAACCTCCTACTCAAAGCAGGGCTAAATCCAAAGTTTAATTCCACTCCATTGTCATTCTACCATTTCCTTACATTTCCTTATAAGCACCTCATGACAGAATATGCTAATGTTCAAGACAGAAGGAAATGGCAAATTTCAACCTGATGTTGGCTGCATCTCATTAATTCTTTTCCTTTGGTTTCCCTTCTTGGGCTGGGAATTTTGTTTCAGGGGTTTTGGAAATAATTTTTTTTTTTTTTTTTTTTTTGTAAACACAAAGCACTGAGGTCCTCAGTTTTTTAGAGGCCAGGGAAAAAAAAAAAAAAAAAAAAAAAAAGAATAACATCAATATTAAATTAATGCTTTATTCCCTGTACCACTGTAACTGGCAGTCATCTGCAGTCATAAATATAGGCCAGCTCCTAGTCTCCAGAGCAACCCCATTTGGAAATACACAAAATTGTGAATTGCATGAAGGTTCTGAAGAACTTCCTTGAAAGTGCTTCCTTGAAACTCCACAGAGCTGCCACTCACAAATTTCATGAGGTGTTTTTTAGCAAGTTTTTTCTCATACATAGCTTTGATAATACATTAAAAAAAAAAAAAAAAAAAAGGGCGGGGATATTGATATACAGGTTGCTGGTTGTAAGTATGGTTAAGTATGGAATTACCTAGTTCTATACTCTCCCCAATATTTTTATATGCTATTTATTTTGGCACTTCTTCATAGGTTTTAATGGTTCTCTCTTCTGGGTTGGGTTGTTTTGTTTTTTTTAGCTTTAATATGCATCCCCACTCTTCCAGCATGTACAAAAATCCCCTTGTCTTCATTGCCATTTCTGGACACAAAAGGCAGCATGTTTCCTTAATGCCAGAATTTTTTCAGCTCGCAGAAGTCAATAGCTATTAGGCTTCATACATTCATATATAGCAACACAGCAGCAAAGTATTACAATTGCTGCTCTAGCAAAAGCTTCAACAGAGTAACTCTAAATTTAAACCAGTGCCACTGAGATTACAATTTGCATTCTATTAACTGTAGCAGAAGCGTTTCAGAACAGCTTCCCAGAAAAAAACAAGTGACAGTGAAGTAAGGAACATCAGGTTAAATTCCATCTCCAAACAAGCTTGGTTCTCTTTACAGTACTCAAACTAAGCGCTTTCCTATTTCACTTTACATTTGATTTTCTTTTCACTCAGAAGACAGTAAAATGAGTAGATGCCTATTTGAAGAAAAAAAAAAAAAAAATCACTCTTCTTGCTCAAGAAAGGGCTTTGCTTCCATTAGGTACTAACCTGAAAGTCATGCCACAAACACTTCTTCCACTCTGATCTTTACACGGCATAAAGAACAGCATCTGAATTTAAAAGGCCTCACCTTTTCTCCATGTAACACATAATGAGGAATCTGCATCAGATTTAAACAACAGGAAGCAAGTTTTGAAGTTAAGTGTATGTGACACTGAGAGAAGAGATTAGGAAGTGGTAGAAAATAATTAAAATTTAGCAGTAAAAGCTCCATGGAAACATTGCCAGGCTCTTTTAAACCTTGCGTCACTGATTTCAACATTGCATTCCCCTAGACTTCAGCTCCAGCACTCTACTCCATTTGTTCCCTCTCTCTCTCCTCCTGTGATGACTCCTCCCCTTCTGCCAAAAACATTACACACCATAACAACCATTCTGTCCTTCATAGGAAACAATAACTGCAACACTGAAGGATTCTTGAAACTGCTTACCTCAAAACTGGTTTGAAATTAAATATATTTCTATAAACAGGAGCTAAGCACATTGATTTTAAAGCACTGAATGTGGTCAAAAGTCAAAAGTTCCCTTGATTTTCCCTAATGAAATCAGTAACCTTCATCACAAACATGACAGAAAGCTTTCAGTATGTGCTATGATGCCACATTCCCACTCCTCCAAATATTGATGAAGACTGCCACCAAAAAAAAAAAAAAAGAAATGTCAAAGAAAGAACACATTCACAGACATGAAGCTGAAATAACGGGAAAAAAACAAACCCTTAGTCGTCCATCCAGCTATTCCTCCCAGTATCTGAAACCAAGACAAGAAAAAGTTAACCAGATACTATTATCGCTCTTTAAAAATAATTGTTACATCTTCTGTGTACAACAGTGCTTCATGTTCTGAAGGATTATTGTGGTTTTAAAGAGCTGGCAGCAAACACCATTCAGCCACTCGCTCACCCTCTCCCCTCCTGAGGATGGTGGAGAGAATCAAAGGGGTAAAGGGAAAAGAGACTTGTGGGTTAAGATAAGAACAATTTAATAACTAAACTACAACAAAACTGAAAATAATAATAATAGTAATATATATACCAATATGCAGATGAGCCATACACAGCACAACTGCTCACCAGCTGATGACCAAGGCTCAGCCCATTCCCGGCTAACAATCCCAGAGGAGGGAGCATTCTGCAACTGCAATCCCAGAAAAGAGATAAGAGCCTGAGCATTCAAGAGAGGGAGATGACCCCAAGAGAGCAGGTGATGACCCCAAGGGAGAGGTGACCCAGAGAGAGAGAGCAAGAGAGGACCAAACTTCCAGACAGATACTCATCTATATACTGGGCATGACATGCATGATATGGAATATACCATTGGCCAATTTGGGTCTCAATCCTAAACCTGAGGTCGAATCCTAGGCTAGTAATTGGGGCTGCACTCCCTCCCAGCTTCTCCTGCATCTGCAGACACTGGCACAGCAGAGAAGCTGAAAAGTCCTTGACTGTCCTGGCAGCAACCATAAACACCAGCATGTTATCAGCCTTCTTCTCAGCACAAATCCAAAACATAGCCTCAATACTAGCTACTATGAAGAAAGTTACCTCTCTCCCAGTCGAAAACAGGACAAGGAAACAGAGATTTCTGCATGAATCCCTCGGGGAAGTCACCTTGACTACCCAGCCCAATCTCCTTTTGAACAGCAGTGACTGGGATACCCAGCTCAGAAGGATCCATAAAGCATCTATTCCCCATGCTATCATATTTCAAGCATCAAAGAAAGCTTCTAACAAAGACCTCTAGGAAAGAAAGAATCAAAGCTACAATCACTGGAAGAAAGAGGGAGACTGAAAGTATCATTATCTTTAAATTGGTAGTGGCAGAGACTGTTACTTTACTTCTCAGCAGGACTGAATTGTTCCTTGGAGTGGTCTCTCCCTCCACTTACTCCAAAAGAGGTGAAGCTACTATGTATGACAGCTATGCTTTAGTCAAAGTGCTTCCACTAGGGAAGATAAATCTCCATTCTCTATTAACTATTTCTTAAATCTGCTTTAGCAACTGTATCTAGACACCTAAATTTTGAAGTACCTTAAAAGCACAAGAGGGAGAAGCAAAAACCCCCTGTGGGACTTGTGAGGCTAAGCTGTCAGCACCGACCCACCTTCTGGTAGGATTCACAGAGGAGGATTCTGCCCTGGTTATTATTCCTGATCTGAAATCCAGGATGCACAGTTCAGAGCCATCTGAAAGGTTCTGCCCAGAAGGAGTTTGGGAGAAGGGTATGTGATCTCAGTGGGGATACTGGCGAGAGCTAGGGAGGCTCCAGAAGGCTGGAAAGCTCCAGAAGGGTAAGGGGAAAAAAATCCCCTCTTTCTTCCTCACAAGCCTTTAACTGATTACTACAGGCTCTCCACCCATACCTTTCCATCTATGCACAGTACCCTGCTACTATTTTTCCTCTGTTTTTCAAAGCTGTCATCTTTAGATCATATAAATAATCTATTCTGTCCTGTAAAGACATTTCTCTACAGTTTCAAGATGCACAATTCACTTCTACTCCTCTTAGCTCAGAGTTTGCTTTTAGGAGACAGACTTGACTTCTGTCTTCCCAATTGTTTCCTTATGTTATTTGGCTCGAGCAGTACTCAGTGAGGTGTTTCAGTCCACCCTGCCCTTTCCTAGACATCTTTTAAGAGAGAAGGTAAAATGGCAACATCATATTTGACATTTAAACTTCAGTTTCAATTGCTTCCAGCCACCCACAGATTCAGGTCAATGCCATATCCAATGCAATGGATTACAACAAAAATACAGTTGATTTATTTAAGCCACAATTCTTTGTGCACATATGACATTTTCAGAAAAGCCCAGTAGGTATGTCTCCAGAGAGAGTAAACGCCCAAAAACATGGTCATTATGTTGATTTTGTTTAGCATCTCCTCAATGCTAAGTGGCCATGTGCTAAATCAGCTCATGGTCAGCATAATACTATTCTTACAGAGGGAAGAGCAGCACCCTTCGGAAGTTATGTACGGTCCAGTCTGAGCAAAAATTAATGCTTTATTCAGTAGATTTACATCGTAAGGAAACCTTGCTGAACATTTTCAAAAGGCAGGTTAGTACCTTTAGAAGCACATTAAAAACAAAAAATCAAAATATCTATGTACCTTAGAAACCTGAATTAAAATTCCATTAAAATTTTTAGGATTTAGGAATCTAACCTGTTTAGATACTTCAAAAAATTCTAATAGGAACTTATCTAATTGCAACATTAAGCATATATTTTTTTTTTAAATATCCAGTCCCAAATGATGTCCATCAACAATAACACGCCATTAAGAAACAACATCAAATTACAGTCTGTTATTACTTTCAAAACTATAAAAGAAAGTAATCTAATAGTGCAAATGCCTTGTGTAAACACAGTTACAACCCTAAATCTTATTATTCTACCAAAGAGTCTCACTCTTAACTCCACCTCAATTTTATCTCTGGACCCACTCCAACTGGTCCATGTCCTTCCTGTGCTGAGGACTCCAGAGCTGGATGCAGTACTCCAGGTGGAGTCTCACAAGAGCAGAGTAGAGGGGGAAAAGCACCTCCCTCAACCTGCTGGCCATGCTTCACTTGATGCAGCCCAGAATGCAGTTGGCTTTCTGGGCCACAAGCACACACTGCCCGTTCATGTTCAGTTTTTCATCTACCGACACCCCAAATCCTTCTCCTCAGGGCTGCACTCAAGCCACTCTCCACCCAGCCTGTGTTTGTGTTTGGGATTGCCTCGTTGACTTTCTTGAACTTCATGAGGTTTCCACAGGACCACCTCTCAAGCTTGTCTAGGTTCCTCTGGATGGCATCCCTTCCCTCTAGCACATCAACTGCACTATACAGCTTGGTGTGCTGTGTATGAAGGCCACTCTCATTTGCCCTTAGTGAAGCCATGCTGGTTGTCATAAATCACCTCCATATTTTCTACATGCCTTGGCATAGTTTCCAGGGCGATCTGCTCCAGGATCTTGACAGGCACAGAGGTGACACTGACCGGCCTGTAGTTCCCCAGGTCTTCCTTACTTCCCTTTTTAAAAATGGGGGTTATATTTCCCCTTTTCCAGTCAGCAG
>NW_010105637.1:0-12379 GCF_000699245.1 Pterocles gutturalis | reverse complement strand
AGCAGGAACTTCACCAGACTGCCACAACTTCTCAAATATGATGGATAGTGGCTTAGCAACTTCATCTGCCAGTTCCCTCAGGACCTGCAGATGCACCTCATCAGGTCTCATGGACTTGTGCACCTTTAGGCTCCTTAGGTGGTCTTTAACCTGATCCTCTCCCACAGTGGGTGGTTCTTCATTCTCCCAGTCCCTGACTTTGCCTTCTGTGACTTGGGCAGTGTGGCTTCAGCACTTGCCGGTGAAGACTGAGGCAAAAAATTTATTGAGTACCTCAGCTTTCCCCATATCATGGGTAACCAGGTCTCCCCTTTCCTTCCAGAGAGGATCCACTTTTTCCATAGTCTTCCTTTTATCACCGATGTACATACAGAAGCTTTTCTTGTTGCGCTTGATGTCCCCGGACAGATTTAATTCTATCAGGGCTTTAGCTTTCTTAACCTGATCCCTATCTGCTCGCACAATTTCTCTTTATTCCTGCCAGGCTACCTGTCCTTGCTTTCACCCTCTGTAGGCTTCCTTTTTGTGTTTGAGTTTGCCCAGGAGTTCCTTGTTCATCCATGCAGGCCTCCTGGCATTTTTGCCTGCCTTCCTCTTTGTTGGGATGTATTGCTCCTGAGCCCGGAGGAGGTGATCCTTGACTATTAACCAGCTTTCTTGGGTCCCTCTTCCCTCTAGGGCTTTATCCTGTGGGTCTCTACCAAGCAGATTCCTGAAGATGCCAAAGTCTGCTCCTCCTGAAGTCCAGACTAGTGAGTTTGCTGTGCACCCTCCTCTCTGCCCTGAGGATCTTGAACTCCAACACTGCATGGTCGCTGCAGCCCAGGCTGCCCTTGAGCTTCAGATTCCCCACCAGCCCTTCCTTGTTGGTGAGAACAAGGTCCAGCACAGCACTTCTCCTCGTTGGCTCCTCTATCAATTGGAGAAGGAAGTTACCATAAATGCATTCCAGAAACCTCCCAGTTTATGCCCTGATGTGTTGTCCCTTCAACAGATATCAGGGTGGTTAAAGTCCCCCATGAGGACCAGGGCTTGTGAGCGTGAGGCTGCTCCTACCCGTCTGTAGAGGGCCTCATCCACTTGGTTTTCCTGGTTGGGTGGCTTGCAGCAGGCCCCCCCTATAATGTCCCCTGTCCCTGCCCTCCCTTTAATCCTGAGCCATAGGTTTTCAATTGGGTCCTCATCCATCCCCAGGTGGAGCTCCATGCACTCCAGCTGGTCACTGACATAGAGGGCGACACCCCCTCATCTCTCATGCCTGTCCTTCCTAAAGAGCCTGTATCCCTCCATTCCAACACTCCAGTCGTAGGACCTATCCCACCACATGTCTGTGATGCCAACAAGCTCACAGCCCTGCAGGTGTGCACACATCTCTAACTCCTCTTGCTTACTCCCCATGCTATATGTATTTGCATAAAGACACTTCAGTTGGGCTCCCAGTGAAGCTGACTTACTGGCTGGAATTCCTTTGTGCTGTTCTTCAGGTGCTCTCCTGCTGACCTACAATTCTTCTCCAGGCTCTAGGCATCTATTGCTGGCACTGGTGTCAAACTGGTATGAGCAGGATGAATTGAGGTTCACCTCTCCCAGCAACTTTAACTTAACATGCTCTTCCCCTTCTCTGACAGATGGATCCCACCAGTCTCCAGAGCTGAACTCATTTCCTCTTCCCACTTCACTGGATACCACTGAAATAAGCCTAGCCAAATCTTCTTCACTTTCCCATTAGGTATTCATACCCATTGATAAGATGCCTCCTGAACCTTCTCTTCTCCAGGCTAAACAATCCCAGAACTTGAGTTTTCAAACTTCAACTCTTGATCACCCCTTCAATTACCTACAGAAATGTGCTGGTGCAGAAACTGCTTTTTTTTGTTGTTTTTGTTTTTTTTAAGAAAAGCCTTTACAGGCTGAAATTAGAAGTTAAAATTGAAACCTGCTGTGGGATAGCTGACTGACAAAATCATGCACATTTGCAGTGCAGACACTCTAGTGTTAGAAGCTACACCTTCCAACAGTGAAAATGATCCTACATCGTGTCCCTTCAGAGCAGTGACAAAGCATACTGAGTTGATTCCAGGTTAAAGGAATATTGAAAGTAAAAAAGAGGAAAGAAATGGAAGGAACATTTCCTTTAAAGGAAATACATTAAGATCAACTCTTCTTGCTGTACAGGGAAGGAAAACAAGTGAAATCAAGCATTATTTAGTAGGAATGAGAAGGGTAATATGGAGAAGATTCTGTAGCAGGAGTCCAAAAAACTGAACTTCATTTATTAAAAGATCAAGAATAAATACTGAATGTTCACTCAACAAGTATTTCAGCTAAAGACAGAACTTTCAAATTATGCAGAAACCAGGCACACTAAAAAAAAAAAAAAAAAAGGATAGATTAAATTATTGCAGATAGTTACAAGTCAATACAGCTGAGCAGACACCATAAAGCTGCCTGTCCTGTCTGGAAGAATTATTTATCTCTCCAAAAGCCTAAATTAGATAGCACTTAGTCCTGCAGAAACATAAAAAAGCATGGCAAACGTCCTTTTACCTCTGTGTCTTCTTCAAGGATTTTTCAAAAATGTTGTAAATAAACTCATAAAGTCTTCAAAGCTGAGGAAATTATTAACCTCACATCTTGAAACTCCAGCTTCAAGACCCATGGGTTAGTTACCCGGTCAAATAGCATGGCAGACTTTAAACTACCTTCCTTCATTCTGAATTAGATATGAATAATCCCTTTCATTCTAAACTTCTGCTCCTGTAGGAGGATGCAGTGAGGTTCACAACTTCCTCCCTTTGCATTTCAACATGTACTAATAAAAGTATCAGTAGTGTCCATACACTAACTCCTTGTAGCTTGTAATTCTTCTTAGCATATTTCTAGATGTAGGACAGCCAAGTCTGAGAAACTCAGTTCTGAAAATTCATTTTATCATGTATTTACTGGGTAAACACTACATAATTTGTCTGTATACTAGAGAAGGGCTGCAGCACAATCCCTGTAATCATTACTGGCCTCCATTTACTAGCATCCTCCAACAATTCATGGTCCAAGATTCCCAGAATCAGAACAGGATGGGCCTCTTTAATACTATCTGGAACCTCTTCTGTGCCCAACCAGCCACAAGATGATCAGCCCTGCCAGGAACTCCGCCCGAGGATCCACTTTACAAATGTCTCAAACCAAATCCACCTAGACCTGGCTGAGCAACTTCTGATTTCTCTCACGTTCTTGATATAACCTCAGGCTGTCAAACTGTCAAATGCAGTATTACCTGCACTTGCCATCCTTTCACAATAGCAAAAGAGGGGGAGCAGACACCTGTTTTCCTCTACCCATCTCAGACCCATTGTGGGATTCTACTCTACCACTAGTCAGTATTACCCAGGAATACCAGAGTAGGCTTCAGTAATGGAATCACAGGAGCACTCCTCCCTTAGCAACTACCTGCCCTTTCCTTGTCAGGGATTTGTTATATTTGGCTTTATGGTGACTGGTTTTATTGCTTTTGGTGGGAATGACAATCTGTTGGAAGAGAGAGAATGTGCAAAAAAATAAAAAAACAACAAAAACCACCGTTTCACAGCAACTGTTCCTGGACAGAGACACAGAGAACTTCATATTAGCTGTTATGTACATTTCTAATTCATATTTTTTTAGGATTCTCAACCTGTATTTCTTGAAGGTCTTGTCTTGGTGGGGTTCTGGTATACTACTAGAATATAACATATGCAGAGGCACAAAGTGTTTGCAAGCAGGCTGTTTTTGATGCTACCTCAAGTTTCGTCACTGCTAACTTACTTCATCGTCTTCACTGTCAGCTAGTTGATGTTCCATTTACTTTCACACTTCTACCTACTTGATAAATTCCTTCCTTCATGAAAAAGCAGTTCTTGTGCAATCTCTTCTGCAAGCTTTCTTGGGGCTACGTTTATTATATTATATATATTTATACATATATTATTATAGACTGAGTTATATTAGACTGACACAGGACATCATTACTTTGTACCGGACCAGACCTTGCGTTGACTCAACGCAAACTTCACAGGTGTCCTACTCCAGTGCACTTTCGTTATACTACTGGTTGAGGATGGCTCATTTCAGCACAGGATATCCTGGAAAGCCACTTCCATTGCTTCCATCAGAGATATACTGACAGCATGCATGGTGTCTACAGAACCAGTAGGCCAAGTTGTCAATAGACTCTCTCACCAACAGCTGTTTTCAAGAGTTGCTCTTGCCTCAGGAAAAACACCTCAATGGACTTCCAGAACAAGGAAACCTTCATCTGCTTCTGAGATAAAAGGAGCAGGTGTCTTCTCCAACAACAGAAAACCCAAGCACGGAAGAGGTATCAGGAGAGACTTCTGCATGACCAAGCAGACACTATAAATGTTGAAGCTATTTCTCCTGTCTGAAAGGAAACAGAGCTATCTACCCCAGATAGTTCTAACTAAACAGAACTACCTAACTTGGTGCAACATGACCCTATATAGATACAAGAACGTTTCAGAGTCTTCCCGTCTCCTCCTTTCTGCTTTAATTTTGTGAAAGGCTGCCCAGGTAGTTCCATTCCAAGTCACCACTTACAGTCTCATAATCTGAAACAACAGTACAGGTAGAATTTACTAAATCACTCACCCGCTTTAGGGTGATACAAGTTTCAAGCAAAATAACTCAGTACTAGAAAAAATACTTGCCTCATTATGCAAAAATAAAAAAATCTTACTTTTAGATTCCTCCTTCTGTTCCTGCGTGATATGCTCCAATAGACCTAAGCAGAAATTAATACTGGAAAAAAGATCCAAACTTGGAGATTTCCATCCTGTGTTCTTTGAATTGCCTTTCTTTGTTTCTTTTAAACAGCAAACTCAACAAAATAGAATGCTAAAGAACAATGCTCTCAAGAGACTTAAAGGAATAGCATCACAAGGACATTTCTGCTGAGCAAAGCTCAAGAATAGGAATGCTGCAGCTTCTAAGCTTTCTACTTTTAAACATCTAGTAGCTATAAAATCGTTAGAAAAAAAAAAAAAAGAAGCACTTTGACTTTATCATTATAAGGTAGTATTAAACACCCTGAGCAGATGAGCACAAGATTAAAGATTTCTGTAGAAAACTGCATACATTGCGATGTCTCAATTTTGCCAGTCAGTGACAAAAAGGCAAAACGCCCATTACACTTTTTCCTCAGTAGAAGGTAAACAGTGCCACCCACTGCTTTTCCACGGTATCCCCTTGACTTTTGAGACAGCTGCAGAAAGCTGAATCTGGTACTTTGTAATTACAAAATAGCCAGCTCATGCTAAGCCTTCCTCCCTTCCTTCCTCAGTCCAACACAGGGTTCTTCAACCAGGTTACACATCTATAGTGGCATTTTAGTCACTAGTAGAGCCGCACAAAGGAAAAAAAGTTGTTCTTTGAACTTGCTCTACTACAGCTGAAGTCTCAGGACAGACAAAAGGCTGAATCACAGGAAAACAAGTCTCTTTTCCTCCTGCGAGCAGGAGTTTCTTTGACTTTACATGTCAGCCTTCCATAGCCACGACTTCTATGCAACTTATGGTTTCAAACTAATGGCAATACCATATTGCACCAGCTGGAAAGACTGTCTGCAAGGTCAGAATACCCAACTAGTTTTTTGAATATCCTTCCATTCATTTTGAATCATCGTTTTATCACATCAGAAAATAAGTATCAATCACTTAAAGTCATTTAACAAACTAAACATAATAAACTAAAGTTTATTGATTTAAATCAATAAACTTAAGCTAGGTCACAGGTGATTCTCCACAATCAACATGCCTACCCAGCAGTTTATCTTCAGTTCCTATATGGAACATTTATTTAACCCAAGGATCAGCAGTGATCAGAACTCATAATACTTAAGCATCGTTATGACACAAAGAGCGCTTAAGAACTTTTTACTTCTGCTAAAAAGTACTCATGCACATTTTACCTATCTAGACTATCTTCTGCTGGTGGAGAAAGTGACAACTAGAGTGCAACATAGCAAAGTACCAACCAGAGAAGACTCCACAACTACCTCACTAGCAAAATACTCTCTAAGACAGGATCCCCAGCTTCTCAGGCTTAAGAATGTGCAAGCAAGTATTTCAGTAAGTCACGTATGATCCAGTACTCCCTTTAAAAACAAACTACTTGACTCTTAACAAGAACCCTGGAAAAAATTAAAAAAGGTCAGTAGCACACATGGAACTATGTGAAATTCTAGGTGTGTTTAATTACCTCAAAAACAGACATACTTTGTTGGTAAGTAAATATTCCTAAACAGTCCTTACATCTTGTATCTTACTAATCAGAGACCCTAGTCATAGTTTGGACTCAGCTGTGGGCTACTAAAAACAGGCAGGATACATCCAAATACCAGTAATGAAAACATCAAGGTGTCTACAGCTGAAATCAAGGTCCCTACCTAAAGAGAAAACTATGGGCTCCAAATGCATCTGAGAGTTCTCTCTGTGGTTCGAGGTGACTGCTTAAAAAAGTGCATGCATATTCATAACAGAATTTTTGGAAGCAAGTTTCATCATGTTTATACTACTGCTCGATAAGTGTCTAAAAAATTCCCTTGCTATGTAACTAAATTGACAACCATTCACTTTTAAGAAACACCTTTTATTCTGAGCTCACTTTCTCTTTACACCGCATAAGCATTTAACACAACGAATTTCCTTTCGGGCACAAAATTATAAATTTTTCACTTGTCCCGAATATCAAGATAGCACTTACCTAGTGACATAATCAGATGGTCACATGAATTCATACTTTTCTGTGATAGTTCAAAAAAGAGCTGTAGATATGCTAGAAATATTAACATGACTTTGAATTAGTGAAATACACTTCTAATAGTAAATATACAAAAGCCCTTATGGTATTCTAGACATTTATTTTTCAGTGTACAGTCTCATACATTTAAAATAAAGAAATAAGGCCAAAATATCATAAAAGATGTATATAGTGTTTGCTAGACAAATACTTGACTAAGAAAGAACAAGGCATACTCTAGCCCATACCTTATAGAGTTACAATGAGGTTCAGACACAAACAGGAATACTTTACTGTTTAATGATTTACAACTCTTTTGGTCTGTTTAACAGAAAACGAACCAACTGAAGCAGAACTTCATCATTAAAGCCTTTCACATTACCATCTTCCACAACATCATACAACGGCTTACTGTCTGTACCCCAACAGATATTCTTCCGAGGGTTATTTTGAATAGTTTCTACAGTTAGTGCTAAAGTATTTAGCTGGTAACAAAAGAAAGCAAAGTATTTTCCATCAGTCACTACTGCTTGTGATACAAAAGGACGGGTCACATCTGCTTCACTCCAGAATCCTACAAAATAAAGAAACACTAGTTATACAGGACTCTAAATTCCTATCAGCACACACATCTAAATCCCAAACCTGAAATACAGAAAAATACTGTGAATTGCAGCAGCCACTTCGTATGGGAAAAAGTCCCATCTACTTTAGCAACACAAGCATTCTTCACACAGACTAATACCTGAAACACAACCACCAATTAAGGATATCTCCAGGATCAGGGACACAGTGGCATACTTGCATTTTGTACACAGTTCCCTATCATTGACTGATAAAAACCCTATGCTGATCAGTCAAGTGACTTTTCAAAATTACATACACTATTAATGCATCCAAGTCCTGCAAGTGATCTGAAGGGAAATGTGTTTTGGCTATTGCACGCTTATCACATGGCATTGAACATTTGTTTCATGATAGAAGAATGTGTATTTATGCATAACTGACTCCAGTAACCAGCTGGACAACACCAAGAACACTACGTCAAAAAGTTCTGGTGCTTCATACAACCCCTGCTGAGTATTAATAGTTTTTAAAAAATATTTTCTTTACATATTTATGTATGTGTGCTAGCACACATAGTAACACTCTTAAAAAATATTTTGTATCACATTCAATGAACACTGCTAGAAACTGACAGAACAAAGAAAAAACTTCATAGGTTTGAATCATACTGTCCACATAAAGTGCTTACAACTGTAACCAGCTTTGAGGCCAAGACTTAATTGACTCTGATGTTTTATATCCAGAAAAAAATCAAGCTTTCTAACATACTATTGCATAAAAAATTGGATGCAGAGCCAGCAATATAGATCACAGTCAAAGGATTTTCTTCCATGTGTCATTTCACAAGTGAAACTAGAAACCAGCAGGTATTCTCCAGTAACACTAGGTAACAATTAGAGTTACATGAACAAGCAATAGACTGATCTGGCCTACCCATTCAGGTCTTCTGGCATTTTTTGACAAACATAGGCATAAAATCCTAAAGTAAGGCTGCTGACATTTTTTGACAATTTCATAAACAAACAAACAAACTGCTTGATATCTACCACCTTTCCCTGTAACAAATGTGAAGCGAGCAAGTGAATACAGGATTAAGGGTTTCGCACTGGCTCAGTGTTATATGTATGAAAAAATATTTTTCTGCATTAATTAATTTTCCAAGTCAACGTACCCGGAGGCAAAGTCTTACCTAACTCCCTTGTATAGGGTCTGCTTCATTCATTGGTTCAATTAAATTTTCAAAGACCTACTTAAAGGTTAATCTCCAGAAGAAAAAGCACAAGAAAAAGGTGGTGTGGAGAAAAGGTTAGAGAACTTTACAGTAGTCATTTGTCACCAGGAAGACTTCATCAAGCTGGAGTACTGCATTCAGCTGTGGGGCCCCCAACATAAAAAAGACCTGGACCTTTTGGAGAGAGTCCAGATGAGAGCCACGAAATTGGTCAGTGGGCTGGAGCATCTCCCATCGGAAGACAGGCTGAGAAAGTTGGGGTTGTTCAGCCTGGAGAAAAGAAGGCTCTGGGGAGACCTAAAAGCAGCCTTCCAGTACCTAAAGGGGGCCTAGAGGAGGGATTGGGAAACACTCTTTGTCAGGGAGTGTAGTGACAGCACAATAAGCTGAAAGAGGTTTGAAATACTAGGGCCTGAGCAGTGAGACCCTGAACCAAAATTGACCTCTAGGTGAACCTCACAACCTAACAATATACCTAATATGTATCCTATTGATCACATATGCAATAAATAATGAATATATGCCAATTTATAAAAGCTTTTGTTGTAACGCTTATAGAGCATTGCTGTAACGTTTGCTGTAAAATAATAGTTGTGTAACAGCAGCCCCACTTGCCAAAGAGATGTACCTATATCAAACCGACAAACAGACCTCTACGCGACAGAACGTAGCAGGGCGGTGACAGGCTTTGTTTAGAGACGCATAATCAAAGACAACCAGATACCTTTACTTCTTATTAACTTTTTCTGGGGTTCTGGCCAAGCGCGGGAAAAAGTTAACAAGGAAAAAAAAACTACACCACATGTTTTTCGCAGCTTAAGATAGAAAGTTGTTTTTTTAACTGTATAAAACTGGGGACTGTTTGCAGGGAAATTTGGAAGCCTGACACACTGTACAGAGATTTCCCAATTGCTGGGATGAGTTCTCCAAATCCTTTGCTGTAAACGGGCTCCCCAGCGACTGTGGATCTGGATGATGGTAATATAGGCAATTGGTGATGTACCTATCGCTAACTCTACGTAGTAATGACTAGGTGCACTACCTTATTTTGTGCTTGCTGCAGTAGTCTGCTTGTTGTCTTGCTGCTTTACCTTATCTTGCTTTATTTTTTTCTGTACTATTTTCCTTATTACTTTGTCACTTTGGACATAAGTAAAAGTAAGTTTACTTTTTTTGGTGCCTGTATTCTCCATGCTATCCCCGTCGATTGGCAAGACAAGGGTAGGTTTAGATTAGACACTGGGAATAAATATTTTACTGTGAGGGTGGTGAGGCACTGGAAGAGGTTGCCCAAAGAAGCTGTGGATGCCCTGTCCCTGGAGGTGTTCAAGGCCAGGCTGGATGAGGCTCTGAGCAACCTGGTCTAGTGGAAGGTGTCCCTGCCCATGGCAGGGGGGTTGGAACCAGACAATCTCCAAGGTCCTTTCCAACCCAAACCATTCTAAGTTGACTGTCTCACCTTGATACATTGCTTGTGCTGCTGTCCAGGCAAAGAGACTTGCAATACCATTAGCTCGATAAACAACTTCAATCTGATCCTCAAGACGTGCTCTTATAAGCCTTTCCCGTTTTAGTTTATCAGGAATAAGATGAAACTGGGTGTGTCCATAACAGCATGGATCTGCTACCTTTGATCCTGCATTCCCCAAAAAGAAAAAAATTAAAGAGTCAGTCAAAGAACACTCTTATGTTGCGAGTCCTCCATTTCTGGGTGAGACTGAAGGGCTTGCTCGACTCCAAAAGGCGAGAGTTCATACACTAAAATGTCTCTGAGGAGACACATCAATACTCACAGCCAGTTTTCTGCCAATTTTCTATTCAACCCAACTCCTTCAAGCAAATCTCGACACAGCATACCATACACACAAGAGGATGGTACTCCCCATTGCCTAACTGACACAGAATTTCAATAGAGAATTATATGCTATATATATTTATCTATTACAGTTATATATAAAAATATATAAATTTATTTTCTGTTGATGGGAGGAGAAAGATCAGGGTGTTTATTTTGGGGTTGGGAATTTTTTGTTGTTTTGTGGTTTTAAGCAAAAAGCAGTTAACATCTCATGACTATAAACTCTTACCTATAAATACTTTGTTTTCGTACTGCTTTTTGAACAACGGCAGTTTGGATGGTTTATGTTCAATAACGGGAACATCTCCAAGATCTGACTCCAGCGGTACAATCTTTAAGGAAGTAGAATAAAGAAAAGCCACGATGTAAGTCACCTTTCTGACATCAGGCCTCATATAACATGCCACTTTCTGGTCACAGAGCAGAAGATGCAAGTCTTGCTGAAATTCATTTTCTGCAACAGAACTTGTTGTCTTCTGTTGAGTGCTAGTACATGCATTTTATAGTGATGTCTGAATTTTCTGCAATTTTACTTTTTGTGAAATTGTGCTAACATAGCTGCCAATTGTTACTACCTTCAAAACCAGAATCAGCTTCTGTAGATGAGCAAAAACATTTCTAGCAGATGTCAATAAACTAACTTGAACCAACAGAGTAAGTTTACCGGTATTCAGTGTTCTGCATTACATAACAATTTTAATTGCCTAGACAGTTCTTTCAAAATGCCAAGGTTTGTAACATGTGAAATTACTAACCTAAGTAAATTGTCCAATGAAGTTAGCAAGAAATGTTCAGCATTTACACAAAGTGAAGCACAGTTTTCTGTTTGTGCTGGAAACCGGGCAACACAGACCCTCACAGGTTATAAAATTACCATTGTATAGAAGAAAAAGATTAGAATATTGAATTAGCTTCCAGAAAACTGAGCATTCAGCAAAACAACTGCTAAGCAGCGCTGACAGATAACAGAACTCACACTCAGATTACAGATACTCTCTCAAACTCCATTCTTTTCTTCTGCATTTCTGTCATCTTATTCTCCTCCGCTGAGGAGAAACATGCTCCACACTACGTTTCTTATTTTTGCCTCCACTTACAAGCATATAATATGTTTAAAACTCCACTCAATTAAGTGTAACAACATGTATTTTATCTAAAACACAAAGATTACCAACTTGAAGTTCAGAAGACTGTCCCAATATCTACAAAGCAGTTACCACAACAAGGTAGTAAGCGCATTAAGCCTTGAAAAATGCTCAAATGTGCTACACGCCTGATTAACTAGGTCTTCAACGTAATACCTACTGCACGGTTTCAGTGACTGTCAGAAACATAAATGAAAATGCGTGTGACTAACTATCTGTTGAAAATATCCACACCTCTGGAAGTTGCTTTGATACACGGATCTGGAGGTGTGGTTTATCATCAATCTGAAACCGCACAGGGTCAACTCTACCCTTTCGATGTCCATGAACAACAACTTCCTCGCCATGATGCCAGTAATAGTTGACTTCAGGTTTTAGATCTGAAACAGAACAAGAGGGATAGACAGAAACAGAGAGCACTCCTTTGCATTTAAAACCCTCCTAATTCTTGTTCTGTAGTTGCAGTAAAACACAAAAATCAAAATCCACTCACACCGTGTAGGCCGATGGAGACGAGATGAATTACTATGATGAATTACTAAGACGAACAACTCAGCTACAGCACCGACACTCCTTGCCATGTTCACAGACCGGCCCCACCACCCAAGGGCTCCCACTTCCCTCTCCCTTCCCCCCCCGCTACCGCACCTAGAGAGGAGGCAGCCAGCAGCGGGTTGAGACCGCACAGGAAAGCGGTGAGGGAGGAAACGAGCTGCGTCAGGAACGGGCCGGGCGTGTGATCATGATAGCGGTAGAGGTACGGCTGCTTCTTATGCTGGTAGAAGC
>NW_010105636.1:1529-6514 GCF_000699245.1 Pterocles gutturalis | reverse complement strand
CGGGCCGGGGGTGGCAGGGGGTTACCTCAGGACGGGCCCCAGCTGCCGTCCTGAGCCCCTGGGGATGGGCCGTTACCTCAGGAATGGCCCCTCAGGTGCCCTGAGACCCCAGGGATGGGCCGTTACCTCCGGGATGGGTCCTAAGTGTGTCCTGAGGCCCTGGGGGTGGCCCTTTACCTCCGGCCTGGCCCCAGCAGCGGCCCCGAGGCCCTGGGGATGGCTCTGTGCTGCCTTTTTGGTTTCTTGTGGCTCCCTCTCCAGCACAGGCTCCTGTCAGCGTTTTTTTTTGCTCCTAGAGCAGGGAGCTGTTTATTTCTGTAACAAAATCCTTTATTTATGTGCCGCTATATGTGACCCGTGGGGTTTAGCTCCCGTTCTCCCAGGCCCAAGGGGCTCTGTGCAGGAATCACACTCGTACTTTTATCCCTCCGAGCTCAGCCCTGAGCTCCAGCAGCTTCTGCTCCCCCTCTGCCATCCCCTTTCCCAGCCTGGTCCACAGCTGTCCACGCTCCTGCTTCCCTCCATCTTCCAGCACACCCTGGAACACACCGATAGCAGCACGGCAGGCAGCTTTTATAATTTTCCCTCTCATTCTGAAGCCTTCGCCTTTCCCCCTGCTCTGTTTTCTATTTTAAAGCCCAGTAGCTGCATTTTGTCTCTCTTACAGGTTATTACCACTCTCAAGAGTGGAGCCATCTGTGTTTTCAGACAGCCCCTTGTCTGTGTTGCCAGGCACAAGATCTCCCCCGATTTCGGGTCACATCAGGCTGCCTGCACGACCGCTGCCTGAGCTGACATCTTGAGCTTTCCCAGAGCTCTTCGGGCTTTGAATACACAAAGATTTGTGGCGTTTTAGGAGCCGTTTCCTCTGTTCTATTATTAATGCACATTAATTATTGCTCTTCTAGACTTTGATCTATGTAAATCCCTACTAAAGATCCTTGTAAGTTCTTTTTCTTTTCTCTGCCTTGCGTGGGACCTGCTCGTGTAAAGGTTGGAAGCGAGATGAAGGGCAGTTGAGCACGTGTTTGTGCCCGGGAGGCCGACAGAATTGGAAAGCTTTTTTTTTTTTTTCGGATCTTCAATTGGACTGGACCTGCCCTGACTATCAATAATACATGACCTGGGCTTTCTGCACTGAAACTCTGCTAATTGGCTAATTAAAAAAGTGAAACGTGCAGAAGGAGCCAACGCGTCGCTCGCAAGAGACTCTTTCTGCAGCAATGCCAAGGCTGAGCATGTGCTAATGCGTCTCATAAAACCGAGCCGGAGGTGAGCGAGTCTCAGGAGCCACGAGGATGATTTCGTAACCAGCCTTCTTGCGGTTGGCTTCTCATTGTGTCTTGCCTTGCTGCTGTATCTTCTTTTTTTAATCTTTTTTTTTTTCCTTTTTCCCCACCATTTCCCTTCTAAAAGGGAAGAATTGTGTGCGGTTTCTTTCAGCGCTGGCGAGTTTGTGGCCGGGGAGAGCTGCCTCAGGTTTTGACTCTGATTTCTTCCCCGTGCTCGGTGCTGTGCTGCTCTTTTCCTCCACATTAGCTTTCTTATGAGTGGCTTTTTTCACAGGAAAGGATTTCTTCTTTCAAGCATTTGTTGCACACCCCGCTTCCCACAGAAAGCACCCAGGTCAGGAATGAAAAGCGAGGAGAGAAATCTGGGGAAACCCCAAAGGTTTTTCCTTCCTTCTCTGACAGTATTCTTTTCCAGGCTCTAGCTTGTTCCCTCCAAGCTCCTGGAGCAGATCAAGACTAACCTGGTTTTTTTTTTTTTTCCATTCTCTGCAGATCGTGGACACCTTGATTATTGCCCGCTTCGTCCTCCTGGCCGTGATGAGCCTCGTCTTACTTGGGTGCCTGTTCCTGTTCCTGGTTTACCACCTCATGGAGCCAGTGTACGGCAAACCGCTGCGGGGCAGCTAGCGGCAGCAATCCCAGCAAAGAGGAAATCCCGTTTTCATGGCGATAAACCTGGAAGGGAGACCAGGAGACTGCTGTGGAGGTGAACGTGGTGATTTTTCCGAGCTCAGAAGAAGCCAGTGAAGCAAAGTATCTTGCTTGCCTCCAGTGCTGCGTCTTTCACCTTTAAAAGCAAAGTTTGAGCTGAGCATGAGCGCCTTCCTCTCCAGGGACTGTGCAGACTGTAAAGGAGCTTTAACCGCTTCTTTCCTCTTTTACAGGAGAGTTGAAATCTCTGCACTTTATATGACACTCGATTCAATGAATTGAACTGAGCTGTGCTGGTTTGTTGTCGTTATCCACAAGAGATGGTTTGTTATCATTCCTTTTTCACTTTTGTTTAATAAAAACTCTCTGAGAAACCCCTGACTCTGTCTTTCTTCTCCAGAAGTGTCACCTTTTGCCACTCTTTAGTGACAGCCTCTCTGAAAACCGCCTTTTCCCGTGGCCGACGTGGTTTTCTAGAAATTCAGCGTGTGGTTGTGAATTGTTTGGGACAGGTTTTTTTTGACTGGAAACCCGAGCCTTTGGAGTGGGGAGGGAAAAACTTCCAAAATAATGCCAAAAGGGCAAATTAAAATCTTCCCCCACCGCAAGGATGCGGAGGAAGGCTAGGTCTCGCCTCCCTACGCTAAAAAATCCTGCTAGCCCAGGCAAAAACCCTCTTGCTTTTCAAGGACTGTGCAGATACCCGAGTGTCTCCCACATCTGGTGGGCCCCCAAATTCTCAGTCATCTTGGGGTGGGGAGCCAAAGGCTCACGATTTTTCCTACCCTAAAACAAAAAAATTGCTCGCACTCACGCAGATCACTGGCTGAAGCCAATAGTGGACCCCAAGTCCTTTCCTTTTGGGGGGTAAAAACCACTTTTTATGCCCACGTTTTCTGGCCCCAGAGGGATGAATCTGCTCAGCTTTTCACGGCTGAGCGGGCAGCAGGTATTGCTGTGACGTTGGAGCCGAGTGCAAGACGGTGCTGCAGCCTCAGGGGCAATATTGACAAAAACCCAAGGGCAAGAAACTCATAGCTTTCATATAGATTTATTTTTTCCCCCCCATTTTAGAGATTTTTTTTTTTTCATTTGTGTCTGAAGATGGTGAGCAGTAAATAAAAGAACCAACCGGCTTCTTCCAGCCCTTTCCTGCCAGCTGTCAGTCACCAAATACCGCTGTCAGGACATGAAAGATTAATGAGGCAAGAGCTCGCGAGCTCGGAGACGACGCTTTCCCCTGCAGAAAATGCCCCAGCACCCAGGAGCCCTAACTCGGTCAGCTGAAAATGTGTAAGTACATTCCAAAAACAAAAAAAAGGCCAAGGAGAGGTGCACCGGCTTTTCGAGCCGTGTAAACACTCAATCGCTTCCTCTCCTGAAGTCGATATCCCAGGGACTCCAACGATGGTGTGAAGGAACACGCCGAGCGTTTATGCAACACGAGCGCATCGTGTCTCTTGGTGATTTTGAAGTTCTGCCCTGAAACAAAATTCATATTTAATTCATCATCTTCACAACATTTATGAACGCGAAGCTCGTCTTGCGGCTCGCTCCGGCTCCGCACCTGCCGGGTCTTTATTCCCCGAGCTCATCCGAGAGCAGCGGGCTGGAGACGGCGGCACTTCACCGGGCTGCGAGTCCGAAAAATGGGGAAGCCATGGCAAAAGCAGCTGGGGTGCTAAAAAAACACCCCTAGAAGCAGAAATGGGAAGCTTCCTCCGCTTTCGTGCTGTAAATAAACCCAGGAAATTTGCTTTTTCTGTCCCTGTAATCCGTTTGGGACTAAAATCGGCTCATTGTGCGGGGGGTGTTTTGGGGAGAGCGGAAAGCAGGAGGGACGCGGTGGCTCTTGCCCAAGGCGGCCGTTTCAGCGCTTTTTCCAAAAATTGCAGGAATTGGGGAAAGAGCCCCACGTGCTCTCATCCTCCTCAAGATATTTCGAGCTCCATCCTCATCCTTCACCACCCCTTGGCAGCCAGGAGCGACCAGCTGGATGAACGCGGCAGCCCTGAGCTCTCCCTCTGTGTTTATTTATTCTGGGCAATCCTGCTCCTCCTGCTCAGGGGCTTTCCAGACGGTTCCTGTTTATTTTTGGGAAAGGAAAAGACCGCGTCAAGGAATTGGTATGAGGCCGGAGCTGCGTTCCAACCAGACCCAAATGCTGATTTTTTAATTTATTTTTTTTTTGCTGCCATCCCCCACCCAAACCTTCAGCTCCAGAGCACGTCCGCCTCTGTCCAGCACCCTGTTTATTTTTTTTTCTCGCAACTAATTAGCAACAGGAGGGTGGGCTGGGCTTAAATTCCAACCCCTCAGCTGCTGGCGAAGGTGTTAGGAGCCAAGGAGCTCCTCTCTGGCCCATCTTTCTCCCAAAACTGTGAGTGAATAATCCCGGCGTTCCTCTCGCAGGGAGCCGGGTGCTCCGTGTCCCAGGGAACCAGGCGAAAACCCCACTTCGATCCCAGCGAGGGAAACCTGGCGTGCCAGAAGGGATGTTTGCACAAGATACCGCGCGCGCCGGGAGGAGGGCAGCCAAGCTGCTTTGAGTTCGGGTGGGAAAATGGCCTTTTTCCCCCTAAACTCTCTGCGTGGCTCATTAGAAACCAACAGGGATGCTCGGCACGGGCTCACGAGGACGCCTGCTCCCTCCCGTCCGAGGCTGAGCGGAGCAGGGATGCAGGGAGAGCAAATGTCTGTGGGAGAAATTCCTTTCCTTGATTTAAGATCCCCGAATGACAGCAATTCCTCACGCCTTGTGCTGCGCTCCGCCAGCGTTTAATTACCCTCCCTGGTAAATGCCGGCCCCTGATTTCCACCTCGACTTTGCTGACTTCAGCTTCTCCGCTTTCGCCTTTGGCTGCTAATTAAAAAGCCCTTCAGCCTCCGCTGCCCGCTCCTCACACGGGTACCCCCCGACCGTGCCCCAGCCACCTCATCACCTTCACAGCAGCCCTGCGCCCGCAGCGTCCATCCAAAACACACGGCCCCTTCCCCGGCCGCCTCCCAGCCAAGACGCTGGGGTTGGGCACCGATGGAACA
>NW_010105636.1:666-1335 GCF_000699245.1 Pterocles gutturalis | reverse complement strand
AGTAACGATGTTTTTTTCTATCCGCAGGAAAGCAGTGGGTGCGTGCTCGTGCTCTCCGGGCTCGCACAGGCTGCAGGGGGCTCGTGGCAGGGGGCAAGGAGGAGGAACGCGACAAGGTGAGTCTCGCAAGCTTCTCCCGGAGGAGCTCGGCCGGATTTAAACCGTCCTTCGGCTGGAGAAAACCCCGGGGATCCCCCCCAGCCTTCCCACCATCCCTCAGTCTCGAAGATCTCAGCGAGATCTGGGGTTTTCTTTGGCATTTGGCTCCTTTTTTAAGTTTAAAGCTGCTGTGGGCTGCCTGCCCTTTCTCCTCGCTCCTGGCCACGCAGCCAAAGCTGCTCAGACTTTCCAAACACGAGCGAGACGGAGCCTGAGCCTAAATCTGTCCTGGAAAAAAAAAACTCTGAGCAGCTGAAAGAACAGGAAGGAGGTGGGGGGTAAAAAAAGAGGAAGAAAAGGGAAAAAAAAATCAAAACCAACTTGCTTCTGCAATGAACCCCTGCGCGTGTCAGGGCTTGGGGGATTTTTTTTGTTGAAAACATCGTCTTGAACCCCACCGGGTTTATTTCCTCGGGAAAAGGGGCAGTGGTGCGTTTTGATTTTCTCCACCAGCCCCGTCGTTTCTCCTGCTTTCTCCCCCAGGGATCCGCAGGCAGCCAGCGAGGTTTT
>NW_010105636.1:340-623 GCF_000699245.1 Pterocles gutturalis | reverse complement strand
CACCGCCGCCCTGGTGGCACATCTGCAGCTCGGCCCGTTGCACCTCCCTCCCGCACCGCTCCGTCGCCTTTTCCAGGGGTTTACAGGGAGCTGATCCAACTGGCCAGAAGGGTTTCTTCTTCTTCTTTTTTTTTTTTTCTCCCCCCTCCGCTGATGAAATCAGCACTTAATAAAATCACATCAGGCCAGATGTTTTCTCCTCAGGTTAACTCCGAGGAGGTGAAGTCAATCAAGTTCAGATTTATGCCGGGCTTCAGCACAACCCCCGGCACCCCCACTGCTC
>NW_010105636.1:0-278 GCF_000699245.1 Pterocles gutturalis | reverse complement strand
CCCACGAGCTCACGGCTGACCCCCCTCATCCCGGGGGAGCCCGCCTGGCACCGGGGTAACCTCCCGGGGGGCTCCCGGGCGCTGGTCGCGCCGTTCCTCCTCATTAGGAGGTGTCGAACGAAGACCTGGACCCTGAGCAGCCACGGTGGGGTGGGGGCTGATTCGTCCCTCCTTTGGGGTTAAATGCTAGAAATCAGGAATTGTAATAATCAGGAAAAATCCTGGTTAGGGGCTTTTTGTTTTTTGGGGGTTTTTTGCAGCGGGATGAGGAGCAAAAC
>NW_010105635.1:0-6720 GCF_000699245.1 Pterocles gutturalis | reverse complement strand
CCTATCCCAGCTGGACCCAGGACACTGTTGCTCCACAGGCACCACACTTGAACAGTACAGTCCTGGATTGGTGGTAAATAAATACATGAAAAGGAAAATAAATTAAGTCTGTGCCTACAGGAAAAGAATGAAATTTCTGAGGTTGTCAACAGACTTGAGGAGGGAATGGAGTTCCGGAGGCAGCAGCTGTTGATCCCATCCTGTTTCTAGAAATGTCTGTAAATGACAGCCAATGGGAGCCCAGTGGGACCCTTGGATTGCAGGCCTGTGTTTGTTAAACAACCGCAGACTTGTTATCTTGAGGCCTTAATGCAGTGTCTTACCTTCTGGTTGCCTTCCCACAGTTGCCAGCATCACTTTGATCTGTAAAGGTTTAAACAATGTAAGCATTGCTCTGATTGGTCAGGGACATCCTTATGCTCCTGTGGTTTGTGGTATTTTTTTATTACCTGATGGTGCTAAATATTGAAAACTGACTTGTTAATATGCATGCAGACTGGTGGTGGTCCTCAACAATTCAGACTCATCATTGTTGGTAGTCATCTGTCTGGTTTAAAATTCAGTCACAAAATGCTGTCCAGAGAACATAATGTTTTTGAAGATACTACTTTCAACTATTTACTTTCCTAATGAACCAAGTTAATTGGCTTTAAGTTTTAAGAAGCTTTCCTGAGACTGTGAAACTAGTTCTAATCACAGGAGGCTCTTAGAGGGGATATTCTACTTATTGCTCCATTTCCCTTCTCCATTAACAACAGATATATTCTACTGTTATTGATCAGATTTGAGCAGAAGAAATTAAGGTTATTGGCCATCTGTTAGTAGCACTTGCATTATACAGAACCCCTAAGTATAAATAGGAAATAGCTCAGTTTCCATTCGGTGGTTTTGTTGCATTGTGTGAAGTAACCTTGTGTTATTTGTGAGATTTTAATAGAAGGCTCTGCTTTTGAACAGCTAATAGCAGTCTTTCTGAGAAGAGCCTTCAGAATTTGTAATTGACAATGTATGTGCAGTCAGAAAAGATCTGTTTAAAAAACAAACAAACAAAAAAAAAAAAAAAACCCCACAAACCAAAACCCCAAACACTAATATTTCTATCTCTATTAAACAGGATAACAAAAAGATGAAGAAGTCATTAGAAGAAGAACAGAGAGCTCGCAAGGACTTGGAGAAGCTTGTTAGAAAAGTTCTAAAGAACATGAACGATCCATCTTGGGATGAAACCAACTTATAACTAATTTTTTCTTTTTTTTTTTTCTTTCTATTGAAAGACCAGTTGTAAAACTGAGCTGGGAAGCCGCCTGACATTAGTCAGTGTTGCATCAAGAGCACTACAAAACAGGATTTAACTGGATCTAGTGATTTCTTGCTCTGAACATATAGAAACAGTTCAAGCCATTTACTGAAGCAATCTGTACTTTAAGTGTGGAGACTGTGGATCCTGAACTCTACTAAACTTAATTTGTTTGCATCTAAATTACCTCATTTTGCAGAAAGTGCAGCACCTGACTAAAAGTCCATGTTTTTCAGTGGCTTTTTAATTAAATATATATTTTTCTTGTAAATATCTGTAATTTTGAATGCATATGTGATTGATGTGTCAGGGCTGATTTGTTATTTTTTTTCTCTTGTTATCATAATGGTCACAAGTGTTAAAAATGACGGCAGTACTGTCTTACCTAAGAAAGGTTGGAGTTCTTTGTGGCTAATTATGGATTTGTTCCAAATTACCCACTCATCACACATGCAATTTTAAAAACCTATGTTTCGTATTGACCACCGTATTTAAATCCTTTACTGTTATTTATGTCTGTGCATACATTTTTAAACAGTTTACAATTCTTTAAGAACAGTATTAAAATACAGAAAACTGTTTCTTGACAGTAGAAACATTTTTTAACACAAGTAATGCCCATGATTTATGTTCGTGTACACTTGTTTGGCAGACTAATCTGTTGTGCCTTGGCCACCAAAAGACTGATGTACTTGCCTGCTTTTTATGACTGTGGTTTTTAGGTGTTTATGTACTATGTTTTGTATTGTTGTGCTTAAACATACAGCTGGCTGATAATTTAATAGATCATACAGTTTGTTAAAGCAAAAAAATCAATCTAATCCAGAATTTTGTGAATAAATTGTTGCTATTTATATTTTATGGTCAAAACAATTAAATTTTAGATAATCTTTGTGCATAAGACACATGGGCTAGGCCAAACTTCATTCGGGGCTTTGTTTTTATACCACTGTGTAAGACTGTGTTTGTAATTCCCAGTCTGGAAGCAGAGTCATTCCTCTCCCATCCTATTTTCTCAGCATGTTGCTGGTTTCTGTCCTACTAGGATTTAAACAGAAACAAATCTGGAAATAAGATTATTTTTTAAAATCATACTGTAATTCATAATTTGCACTGCTGACAGATATGAAAATACATAAATGAACACTTATTCCCTAGTCTGGTAGGTGCAACTACTGCAATCCTGTCTTGTATTTAAAATAGGAGATGCTACATCACTGCAAATGGTGAGCTTCAGTTGGAGCACTTGAAATACTGAGCACATTAAAGCTCATTGTAAGAGTTTCATGGATTTCAGCAGACTTTGGATCAAACTCTAGATAGTGCAATTTTCTGAGGGGTTTTTCTTCAGCTGGCAGTCAGAAGTGCAGGTATAGCACAGACCAGAGTCACACCTTTTGTCATCCTGATTTTCTAGTGCCCACTAACTCCTGTTAAATTTAATGCTCAGACTTGAGCAAATGTTCATGAGCTTTAAGGAGTTGGAGCCAGGATGATTAGGGCAGTAAGAATTGTCATGCACATGTTGAATCTAATGAGAAATCTATTTTTAAAGCAATCCACTTTTCTCAGCCAATAAGAACTTTTTTAAATAGGAAAGAATGTAAATGATTGCATACTTGAGGAGCAATTCTATGGGAAAGGATGCTTAAGAATCTGAATAGCAATTAGTTGTCTTGATTTAAAAAGCTGAATTTATTTGTAGGTATTTTATGTTCCTACAATTTAAAAATGTCTTCCTTTCATTCTAAATGTGGAGACTGGCTAAGAAAACTAAAAATGTCTACAATATCAGAGACATATATTCACAGAACTTTAAATTCATGGTAATTCTTGATACTAAAATCTTTTCCTGTTGTTTGCAGTTGCACAAAAATGTGGACTGACGTATAATTATCTTCATATTTAGAAAATACTAAAAGCTAAGTGACACTAAACCCTGCAAATTCATAGCATCTTGGCTAAATTTAGATTTGGGAATGCCAATATAATTAGAATTTTGATAACATTTTTACTTTCTGACATGCAGACTATTTTCAGAGTGAACTTTAACTTTCAATTGAGCATATGTGAAAGGACATTCCAGAGGAAGAAGTATGAAAAGAAAACATGAATCTTAGCAGTATTTAGCAAATTTTAACTCAGGAACAACTTCCATCATAACAAATTGTTTTGCATTATATTGTAAAGAGTGATGTTGCTATGTACCTGTGATTATTTTAATTTCTGACAGTACCCCATACTGACATCTGATGAACATGCCTTAAACACTGGGATTAAGCAGTTGTTAAATATGACCAGGATTTAAGGACAGAGTATATTGAAGGTGGATTGGGATGATGAATTTAAAAAAAAAAAAAAAAAAAAAAAAAAAAAGGGGGGGAAAAAACACCTGATATTGTAGGTAGCTTTTGTCTCTAGTGCAGAGAGTGAGCTTCAGGCTTTTGGGAACCAAGGAGTATCTGAACTTTTTTTCTTTGACAATTTGTTATACTGTATATAGATTGTAAATTTCACCATGGACCTTCTGGATTATTGGAAACTTTATATAAAGCATGGATAAATGGGGCACTGTTTATTTAACCTATTAAAGGGTTATTTCTTTGCTCTCATCATTAGGGATGAGGACATGAAGCCATTTCTTATCCTATAGATGTGAAGCACTTTCAGTTCTGAACTGTCCAGAATGTAGCATAACATTTTGCTGTACTGATGTATGTGTGTTTGTCTCACCATGTCATGACATCTTAAAGATTAAACAACTGACTGCCTTTGTATAAATGTTCTTAATGCCAATCATTTAGGGAATTTAGAGTGTCTGTTTACGGTATCTGTGGAGAACTCAAGTTTAGTTTAGCTGTCACAATAATACCCTGGTATCGACTACTAAATTGTTTATGCTACATTGTTGTAATTAAACCATGATTTTTCTCCTACCCTATGAAGTGTTACATTTCATCTAATATGTGGGCTATGAGATTAAGAAGGAAAATTGCTTTTTTTTTTGCTTTTCATATAAATAATCTCTGCTATTTAATAGTTGATATACTATCTTGAAAGGTCTTTTTCATGTTTTTCTATAATAGCAAATTGATGCCTTGAAAACAAAACAAAGCAAGGGTTGTTTAGAGGGGTGAGAAGTAGGCTCTTCACTGTCTTGCACTGAGGAATTTTCACTTTCTTTGGCAACCTGACCTGCTAGGGTAATGTAAGAGATGGAAGGGAGATCAAAGAAGATAATAAAAGCAAAGAAAGCAAGAAACACTAGAAAATCAAATTGCTGCGTAAATAAGTAAAATACTTGACTGCCTGCATGATTTATCTGAATGGACCTGAAATTTGTGGTAAGTGTATATCATAGGAACATGGTGGTACCTGAAATAGGGGAGGGGGGTGATTTTTATGGTAGGATTATCATCATCAGTATTGCTTTGTGCAGGATGATGGGATGGGTAAAGGAAAGCGTAGGGAGTAATTTGTTTGAAAGATGGTTTCAGTCTTTGGACAAAGTATTTGAAGGGCTTAATAACTGAGGTTAGATGTGTGAAATAATAACCTATTCCAACTTAGTTTAGCAAGGGTTAGCAAGGGGTATACTTAAAAAGAATAGGGGACTTTCTTTGTAGCTTTTTATAACTTTTGTCAGAAAAAATCTCATATTTTCCAACTTTTCTCTTGGTTTATCACTGTGAAGACGGGTGTTTCCCACAATTTGAAATTGTCATTTACTTTTCACCTTAAGTGTATTGGGGAATTTCTTTTTGGGTGGTTTTTTTATTGTGGTGGGTTGACCTTGGCTGGCTGCCAGATGCCCAATCAGCAGCTCTTACTCTTCTTCCTCAGCAGGAGTTGAGGGAGGGAATCAGAGGGAAAAGCTTGTGGGTTGAGATAAAAGACATGGGCAAAACAGACAACAGGGAAGATTAGTTTCTTGTAATTTAAAAACAGAGTTGGATAATGAGGAACAAAGATAAAAACTAAGCCACTTTTCCCCTACCCCATTTCTTCTTCTCAGGCTCTATTTCACTACTTCATTCCTGTTGCACCTATCTTCCCCCCCACCAAGCTGTGCAGGGGTGTGGGGAATGGGGGCTGCAGTCTGTCTGTAACGGTTCCTTTCCTTTTCCTCCTTCCTCATGCTTTTCCCTGCTCCAGTAGAGGTTGTCTCCACAGTCTGGAGTCTTTCAAGGATAAACCTGCTCCAATGTGGGTTCCCCCCAAGGGCCACAGCTCCTGCTGGGAGCCTGCCGCAGTGTGGGCTCTCTGTGGACTGCAGCTGCCTTCAGGGCACCTGCTCCAGAGCGGGGTCCTCCATGGGCTGCAGGTTGATATCTGCTCCGGCATTGACTTCTGTGGGCTGCAGAGAGACAACCTGCTTTGCCATGGTCTTCTCCACAGGCTGCAGAGGAGCCTGCTCCAGCACCTGGGATGCTTTGTTCCCTTCTTTCTCTGACCTGGGTCTTCACAGGGATGTTTCTCACACTTTTTCCTCACTGCTGCGCTCTTAAATATGCTTTCCTCGAGGCACCACCATTCTGTCTGAGGGCTCAGCTGCATCCTGAACGACTGCTGCTTGTCTGAGGGCTATCTAACTTACATCCCGTTGGAGCTGCTACACTGATTAGGTTCAGAAATTTAGGTGCAGAATCTGCTGTTGCACACTTGCAGTGGACAAGTGTCGTTTATAAAGCCACGGGGACAGTTTTTGCTAAACACCTGGTGGGCTGAGGCAGGGACAGGGAGGGTTTCACTCACCACTCAGGGCCACAGGCAAGAAACCAACATGACTTGGGAAGAAAAGAAAACAAATGAATTTATTAACTATTTACAACAAGAAGCAAGATATTGAAAGAGAGAAACCACATCTTACAAAGGCACTTCTCCCCCAACCCTCCCTTCTTCCCAAAGTCTTTTCTCGGTACCTTCTCCCTTCCAGCAGCGCAAGGGGGGGAATTAAAGATCCAGCTACAACGGTAAAGCTGAAGTTGACGTCTCAGCTTAGAAGTAGCCTCCATTTAAGCAGAGTCTTTTCTAGCTTGGGTGGATGTTTTCTGTCTAGGAGATGAGGAGTGTTCCAGTGTTTCCTACTGAACAGGGGCTGCTCTGAGAGTTCTGTGTTTGAATGTAAACTCCTGTCAGGTTAACCCTGTTACCAGTCAAACTGTAGCAAACACTGTGTGACCGGCATCTGGATGCAGTAGTTTTCTGCAAGGCATCCTTTGCAAGTGGTGCCAGTTATTCACAGGCTGAACCTCGGGGCTGTTACCGCAGGCTGCCTTCATCCCTCTGAAGTGGCGGCTGAGTGTCTGCATGGCTGTCTCCTTCAGCATCTTTCTTCTGTCTCTCTCTCTGCCTTCAGGTCTTCATCAGCTCCTGGGAAAAATGGACTCTCGAGTGAGCCATGGCAGAGGCTTGGACTACGG
>NW_010105634.1:70492-71830 GCF_000699245.1 Pterocles gutturalis | reverse complement strand
TCTCAACTTGCACCTCAGGCTACCAAAACAGCCCTGTTTCGCTACAGGAGCCGTCGGGTCAGAGGGACTCCAGGGTGCTTTGGCATTTCGGAAAGACCCTGATATGGTCAGTGGTGGGGAGGTAACAGAGGAGCGGTGTGTGCATGGGTGTAAAAATGCAACGGTCCTCCTGGCACATACCATGTGTGTAAAAACACAGTGGTCCTCCTCCTGGCACATACTGTGATGTGAGATGGCCGCACAGCAGCTTTGGTCACCAGCCACCTATCTCACTGTGCTTGGCATGTCCGGTGCCCCGCACTCATTCCTGACCTGTTCCATCTCTGTGGCATTGTCCTGCTTGTTTAAATCTGCTGCAAGTGGGGCTGTGTTCCCTCCCTTACCTGTGGATATCTATATAATGCAAGGCTTGTTTCTTTCCCAGGAGCTGTGTTCCAGCCCCCAGTTCATAGCCAGTGGAGCCACTCGGACAGACATCTGCCAAGGGGCTTTAGGTAAGGTGGGGGCCGAAAGCCAAGTTTTCCTTGCAGGTGCTGCCCCAGGACACCCCGATCCCCTGCTGTGCAGTTTGGGTTTATACTAGGCTGTAATTCGCTCTGTAGATGCATCTTCTTGCATCCTGCCGCCTCTCTTCATATCAAATTAGATCTTTCTTGCCTTTCCTTGGCAGCTGCAGGTAGGGACCGTGTGTGTTTGCCTGCTGAGCTCAGCCTGGCTGGGTGCACTGAGCAGGGGTGACACAGACTGGTTTCCTGACAGCTTTTCTGATCGCTACCTGTTCCTTTCCTGTCCACATCCGTGTGCTTGACTAATTTCTGCCTTTAACAGTGTGCTTAGAAGAGCAGTTGAATGCTGCCCTAGTTTCAGCTGGGATAGAGTTAATTTTCTTCTTAGTACCTAGAATAGCACCATGGTTTGGATTTAATGTGGGATTTGGTATGAGAAGAATGTTGTTAACATAGTGATGTTTTTAGTTGTTGCTGAGACAATTGAGGACTTTTCAACTTCCCGTGCTTTGCTGGTGTGCAGGTGCACAAGAAGCTAGGAGGGAGCATAGCAAGAGAAATGGACAATTACTGGCTTAGGTTTATTCTATATCATGTAATGTCATGCCTGGTATATAGATGAGGGTTGGTGGAAAGTTTGATGGCTCTTGCTCTTCCGCTGTCTTGCACTTCTCTCTCTGGGCGTTTCGTTGCCCAGCGTGGAAACTAGCGAGGAGGACAGCTGTGGGGATGTGAGAGGAAATAAGCTGAAGTGGAAGCAGTGAGGCTCCTATTTATTCCATAACTGTAGGGAGAGAGTTTTAGATGAGACTAATAGCGTGATTGAGAGAAA